>NC_047519.1:35917433-36002309 GCF_902827115.2 Pseudochaenichthys georgianus | reverse complement strand
CGCTGACATTATGAATGTAAGGCGTATAGTAATCATAGATAACACGGCAGGGTCCGTTACAGTTTGTTTTCATCTGATTTCAAATAAACAAAGTCTTGGCTTTCAGAATATTAAACTTGTTTCGGCAAATTCAGATGATGAATACAACTTTGAAGCTTCGGCATAATTACAAGCGGAGAACGGAGTAACTTGACGTCACAGCAGGCATAGCAACAACCGATGTTTCTCGTGAGGGTTTTCCCCGGGAGACAAAACACAATACACACAAACGCAAAAATACACACACACACACACACTCGCGAGCTTCCCCCAGACCAGTAATCCAAACGAAAATATCTACCCTCCGTAGTATTTTGATCATTCGCTAATAACCAATCAGATCGATGGATTCCAGAGAAGAGGAAACGTTGACATATTTCGCTTAATATTTGGAGTACAACAACAATCCTGATATCATTAGAACGCTAGGAATCTCCTCTTTCCAGCAGTGTATACAACTCAAAATGTGTCTTCGGGTCAATGCGACTGATTTCGATGGAGCATTTAGCTTCAGCTTTGTTATTTTTTGGTTACGTGACTCTTGCGCACATTGTAGCCAGTTTTCACCGATTAGTTTGATGAGCTCTCATTTTGGACATTTTCAGACTTCTAAAAAGTTCATAATGATATCATTATGTAAGTCAGGGGTGTCAAACTCAAGGCCCGGGGGCCAAATCCGGCCCGCGACTTCATTTCATGCGGCCCCACAAGAGCTTGCAAAGAATATAATATGTTTATGATACGGTTAGATGACGATTTACAGAAGCACGTTGCCCATAAACTACATTTCCCAGAATGCATTTCAAATTAGACTTTTCTTTTCTCAGAATTTGACTATTTTTTTTTAAATGTTACTTATTTTTTAAATGTCACTTCTGTTTTTTGATTATTTTTTTTTCAGCTTTTCTTTTTAAATCATTTTGTGACATTCTCACTGAAGAGAATTGCAATTATTTGCCCTAGGCTTCTGATTTCAGACGTAGTTAATCATGAAGTTACTACCCTATCAGATAATAATCCAATGCAGAGGCAATAATGTAAAATAATACATTATTTTATATTTATATATAAGTTACAACCGGCCCTTTGAGTGCAGCCATAATGCTGATGTGGCCCGCGATTAAATTGAGTTTGACACCCCTGATGTAAGTGATGCTCCAACACAATGTATATGATAAAATAAGGGGCGGGACATCTCTAAGCGGTTGACCAATCCCAACAGAGCCGGCCAGCTAACATATCAGAGCAGCCTGGGCTCTGGTTTCAGACAGAGGGTGAAAAGAGGTGCTGCAGCTCAGGCAGTACGAGAAAAATAAAGAGCTTTTTGAACATTAAAGCATGGAGACATGTCCCAGGAGAGACACTACATACAAATGAGCATAATGGCGCCCCTTTAATGTCTACATACATACATACGGAAATCTTAAATGCGATGATTCACGTTCAACATTTTCTCCTTTTGGTTTTCATAAAGAAAGAGAAAATGAGATTCATCAGGTAAAAGAGAATTTCAGAGGAACGTGAAGTAGGACAAAAGTGCAAAGGAGGGTTAAATAAAAATCCTTACATTCAAAAGGAAAGTAATTCAATCTTTGATGTTTTAAAACCTTGAAGTCGTTGGGATTTAATAGCTTTTTTTTTGCCTGATGGTCAGAAAGATATTCAACACCTCTAGTTCACCGTTTATAAGACGGTAAAAGCATCTAAAGGGCAAATGCTCACACGTTAGTCTGTTCACTGTAAACTCACTGTGACCTCCCCCTCAGGTGGACCCAGTGAAGGGCATTTCTCTGAGGTTCCCCCGCTTCCTTCGGATCAGAGATGACAAAAAGCCTGAGGACGCCACGACTGGAGCTCAGGTACATCACCGAAACATCACATCACCGACACTCAGATCAGCCGAGTGGGAGGCTAAAAGCAGGGGTGTGAAATCTGCGGTGGAGTCCTAATAATGTCTGGTTCACTTAGAGCAGGGGTGTCAAACTCAAGGCCCGGGGGCCAAATCCGGCCTGTGACTTCATTTTCTGTGGCCCCACAAGAGCTTGCAAAGAATATAATATGTTTATTATATGGTTGCATGCCGATTTACAGAAGCACGTTGCCCATAAACTACATGTCCCACAATGCATCTCAATTTTTATTTCTCAGAATTTGACTGTTTTTTCTTCAAAATATGCCTCTTTTTTTCAAAATGTTACTTTTTCCCCCAAAATGTCACATTTAATTTTTTTTTAACTTTTTCTCCGGAATGTGGCTTTTCTTTTTAAATCATTTTTGTGACATTCTCACCGAAGAGACTTGCAATTATTTGCCGTAGACCTATTATCATGAAGTTATTTCCCTATCTGATAATAATCCAAGGCAGTAATGTAATATATAATACATCATTTTATATATATTAAATATTTATATAGTCTTAAAGTTACAACCGGCCCTTTTGAGTGCAACCATAATTCCAATGTGGCCCGCGATGAAATTGAGTTTGACACCCCTGACTTAGAGCAAGGGTGTCCAAACTACGGCCCGGGGGACAAATGCGGCCCGTGGACCATTTTGCAAATTCAAAAAGTATATTGCACATTGGTCATGTGCGCGTTCGTGTGTGTTGGAGGAGGGGCTCTGTGAGGAAGTGGAAGATTTGTTCCGGTTGTGTATTTTCAAATTCTTGCGCACTCAAGCTGGTTTCTCCAAAATTACCTACCCCACCTTTAATTAAAGCTGAAAACATTTCCCTTCAAATCTAAGTTGATAAGAAAAAAGCTCAATAACTTATTTGTATAACAAGCTTGAAATAAACCCTTCCTATTTTTACATTACATTGCATTTAGCTGACGCTTTTATCCAAAGCGACTTACAATAAGTATATTATTGTAATATTTCCTCTTCTTATAATCAATCTGAAGCTTCTGTTTTAAGGAATGAGCTACCAACAAAATAATTGAAACCCTATGGAGAGCTGTGATGTACGCTGATTAAGCATAATTTACTTACATTTGATTTATTTTGCTGACTTATAACTGAACGTATGAGGCGATAAACCTCTAGTGAGTGGCCCAGCCCTTCGTATATTTTTCTGTGTCCCTCGGAAAAAAAGTCTGGACAACCCTGAGTTAGAGCATCAAACCCCATCTGTAAAGCATGTGTAGAGGACCAGGAGGTCAGACAGGTCGACCTTGTGAAATGTAATAACGACCGTTAACTGGTGGGGAATTGAATTTACTTTCTTTTTTTGGCCATGCTACTTTAAATCGGTGCATCAATGTCATCATGGCCACCTCACAAAGAGCTGTCCTGTAAACATTTCAAGCGTGAATAGCACTGCAAGGACGAGCTGCTGCTGCTTTTTGTACGCTGACATTGATTCATGCACTGACAGTCAGGTAAAACGGCATCTCTGGAGTTTACTGTTGGAGTCTGGGTAATCTGTTCTGAGGGCACAAACACTGAATGATAGTGTAGAGATGAGCAGGCACCTGACACCTTAAACTGTGATTCTACTCAAAATGTAGCTCAGAGTATGAATGGATGATACATCTGTACAGTGACATCACGTTTCCCAGTGGTATAAATGACGTTTGAATTATTTAAGATGTTTTGCTTCTCTTGGTCGTTCCCGCTGACCCACCAGCACATCACTTATTTATACTTTGACCCAAACAACCTGACAATGCACTCATCGCTGTACGGTTGTGTAAAATGCAGAATACACACTCACTGGAGAAGCTGGGGACATTCAAGATCTCTGGACATTTCAAAGAATGGGAACTCTAGTTTAAGGTTGTGCACGTTAATATGTCAAGCAACACCATGTGACACCAAACAATGACTGAAATTAACGTTTAGTCTGAGAGTTGTTCTCATTTAGTAATCGTGTCAGCTATAAATAGTGTTTGAAAATGTTTAGGTCGAAACATTTAAATGCTTGTTATCAGGCACGCGGGAAGTCAGTCAGAGTTGGGGGTGGGTAGGGGGGGTGCTAGTGGAGCCTCGCAGGTGGGGGTGCTGCAGCCCCCTCAGCACCCCCCCTTCCCGCGTCCCTGCTTGTTATCATCAATGAAGAGTCCACACGTTTGTCAGATTGTCAGATTCAATACTTTTCTGTCACTAATAGAAGAAATAGTGATATATTCTCACACTGGAGAAGCTCAACCAGCACATTTTTTTAAAGATATTTGCTTTAAAAATGTCTTAAATCATTTAAAAGAATGTCATTACTGCTGCAGATTAGTTTGTTATTAATAGACAAAATGATGAATTGGTTTATCCATTCCGTAAAAATTGCAAAACAACTGCGGATTCCTGCTCGTTCATCTTTGTAAATGTGTTTCTTTTTACTTTTCTTCATAAAAGCAAATCCCCTTGAATTCAAAACATTGTCAAAGGACCCTCGACTGTTAAAGTAAAGTTTAACATACTTAACATTGAAGATTTGCATTTCTGTTATTGTACACACACACGCACGCGCACACACACACACTCACACACACACGCGCAATACTGTAGGACATACAGTATACAGATTAGGTCTGGAAACAGATTTGCACAAACACATTTTATTTGTAGAGAGGTGCCAGAGCAAAGAGGCTGCCAGGTACTTCAGTGGGACTGACTGATATATATATATATGGTCGCTTTGATGTCCTTTTGTGACCCACATCAAATAAAACTGTCTTATCAATCCATCAGGGGCACAAAAACAAATCACAGCTGCTAACATGTAATAATAATAATAATAATAATTCCTTACATTTATTATAGCGCTTTTTCAATGACTCAAAGCGCTTTTACATATACACACATTACACATATATCATACATGCAATGGTCAGATACTGTGGACAATACGCACGTACCCATGTAGCTTTGAGTGTTCACTTTGTCCACCAGTTTGGCTCTCCTGAAAGATTTAAGACACTCTTGTACAAACTCTGACTGACAGCGAACACCTTCCTCTGCATCTGAACCAGCAACCATCGCCTATAGTTGTGTAACTGCTCACATACATTTGGGTTTTGACGAGGCTTAAAACATCCAGCTGTTTTTTGTTTTACCTGAGCCTTGGTACTTTTTATACGTTCGGAATCAAATTATAATGTTATTTTTTACTGTCTGGAATTGGCAGCCATCTGTTAACTGTAGATATGTTGATCGTTATTGTCAGGTTGCAACATCAGCGGCATCTGAATGATCCGTTGTTAAAGTATGAACACACACACCTAGTTTCACTCTCTGTGAGTTAGCACACAGTTTGAAATAATCCAAAATCAAGCCAAGAGGAATTATGAGAACATGGGGACCGAACAGGCGTTACCTTGATCCTCTCATTGTTTCCCTCCTCGCTCTGCCACCCTGCGTCTGCTCACTCTGGGCGGGCCCTGCTACTCCCACATTATTCTCCTCCCCCATCCTCACCTTCAAACCCTCAGCGAGCATCACCTCCGTCTGCCAGTCAGCAGCTGGGAGTCACCGACTTCAAAGCCCAGGATATGAATAATCATCCTGTTATTTTTAGCTGTTCATGTTACTGACCTGACTTCATGATCTTCTCTCCCTCCCTCCCTCCCTCCCTCCCTCCCTCCCTCTCCCTCCCTCCCTCCCTCCCTCTCCATCTCCCTGCAGATTGCTGATTTGTACAAGAAGCAGCAGCAGATCCAGAACCAGGGGGAGAAGGGCGATCTGGAGGACTACTACTGATCACCTGTGGTCATCAGTGGGGAATAATAAATGATGCCAATTTCAGAAATAATTGTAAATAGCTTTCTTTGTGTAATGTCGAATGAAATAAAGGCTGTTGCCAGTTTTAAGTACGCTGTCATTTGTGATATTGATTCATCGAAGCGGCTGCCTTTCAGAGACGAAATTGCGTAAACATAAATTCCCAAAACTCATATCGACTCGGCAGTTATGGCGTACCTGCTGGTAATAGATCGCTATCAAACATTCCCTGTGCAAAACCACCCAGCAAAACATGCAACGGACGGGCTGCATACCAATACTTTGAGCCGGGCCCCAATTTTCTGCTCATAAGGCGGCGGCAAACGCCGTTGAGCGTGTCGGTAACGAGAGGACGAGCCAAGGAGATCGCAGGCCGCCTGAAAACGTTATTAGAAGTCGGAAAAAAAAGGCGCCGGAGCTGACACAAGAGAAGCACTCACAGCTTGCATTAGATGATGGAAATCCACTAACTGTCCAGCCTGAATCAATCAGAGACTGTTAGAGATGCGGGGGGGGGGGGTCAGTTCGAGAGCCAAGAACGGGCGCTTGTTAAACGGAGAAGCAGAGGATTGTGAGCGTTGCGTCTGCATAGTGATGCCATGTGAGGGGATCTGAGTGTGCTCCACGCCGTGATTGAGCCACTTAATGTGTTTGTGCTTTTGTCAGCGATGCGTTGCAGTGAATGCCAAGTTAAGGAATTATGCAGGAAATATTTTGTTGACTTTGACGACGGTGCTGCATCGTGCACGAGCAACAGAGCTGCAATGAAAACACAAAGAAGTGCAAACTCTTCATATGGCTGCAGATACAGTCGATTTAAAGGTCTCCTATCAGACGGTTTTTCATCAATATATTACAGGTCTCAGATATACACCAAACATTGCAGCATTACCCATAATCCCCTCTGTTTCAGCCCTGCTTCCAAAGTGCTGATTCTCTGTCTGTTACTTTAGATGAAAATAAGGAGCCCCTCCCCACGGCCCTCTGAGAGAGATTTGGTTACAAAGAACACAATGGCCACTTTCACACCAAGTACTTTGCCGTACTGAGTGCCCAGCACTTAAAGTGGGCAGAATCTGATCAGCTCGTTTTCAGACAGGTTTGTATAGAAATGGATCAGGACAAAAAGAGAGAGAATCTTTTTTCCTGAAACGTTCAGAGTCTCTTTCCACAGAGGGGACACATGTTGATGTAGAAGAGACATGAAGAAGAGGGGACACATGTTGATGTAGAAGAGACATGAAGAAGAGGGGACACATGTTGATGTAGAAGAGACATGAAGAAGAGGGGACACATGTTGATGTAGAAGAGACATGAAGAAGAGGGGACACATGTTGATGTAGAAAAGACATGAACAAGTGGATTTTGCACAATAGGTGTTCTTTTAAATTATGTTGAGTGGTGCCACACTATCTGTGGAAGGAAAGGTAAGAACGATCTTCACGTATTCTAAAATGTGTTCCGACACTTCCCAGTGGAAGAACCCTACTGATTTTCCTGTAGCGAGTGGCTTTGAGGGAAATCTGTTGATTATCAGAAAGATTGAGCTATTTTACATTAATTTCCCTCGGGATGAATTTGAATGTCTTTATTGATCCTCGGATTTATGTGACTTGAATAAAAACTAAGGGACAGTTCACCCCAAAATGAAAAACAGACATTATTCCTCTTACCCTTAGTGCTATTCATCAATCGAAATGACTTTGTTGTGAGTGTCGGAGATATCAGCCTTAGGGATGTCTGCCTTCTCTGCAATAAAATGGAACTAGATGGCACTCTGCTCCTGATGCTCAAAGCGGCAAGAAAATACATTTGTTAACTCGACAACAATGTCTCAGTGTAGGAACAATTTTCATCCTACTGTATTTCGGCACAGAAGGGAGCATGGAACTAAATCTAAAAGATGGCTGCTGGTGATGGAGAGAAGTGAGAGATGGCTGCTGGTGATGGAGAGAAGTGAAAGATGGCTGCTGGTGATGGAGAGAAGTGAAAGATGGCTGGTGGTGATGGAGAGAAGTGAAAGATGGCTGGTGGTGATGGAGAGAAGTGAGAGATGGCTGCTGGTGGTGATGGAGAGAAGTGAAAGATGGCTGCTGGTGATGGAGAGAAGTGAAAGATGGCTGCTGGTGATGGAGAGAAGTGAGAGATGGCTGGTGGTGATGGAGAGAAGTGAGAGATGGCTGCTGGTGATGGAGAGAAGTGAGAGATGGCTGCTGGTGATGGAGAGAAGTGAGAGATGGCTGGTGGTGATGGAGAGAAGTGAGAGATGGCTGCTGGTGATGGAGAGAAGTGAAAGATGGCTGGTGGTGATGGAGAGAAGTGAAAGATGGCTGCTGGTGATGGAGAGAAGTGAGAGATGGCTGGTGGTGATGGAGAGAAGTGAGAGATGGCTGCTGGTGATGGAGAGAAGTGAAAGATGGCTGGTGGTGATGGAGAGAAGTGAAAGATGGCTGCTGGTGATGGAGAGAAGTGAGAGATGGCTGGTGGTGATGGAGAGAAGTGAGAGATGGCTGCTGGTGATGGAGAGAAGTGAGAGATGGCTGGTGGTGATGGAGAGAAGTGAGAGATGGCTGGTGGTGATGGAGAGAAGTGAGAGATGGCTGGTGGTGATGGAGAGAAGTGAGAGATGGCTGCTGGTGGTGATGGAGAGAAGTGAAAGATGGCTGGTGGTGATGGAGAGAAGTGAAAGATGGCTGCTGGTGATGGAGAGAAGTGAGAGATGGCTGCTGGTGGTGATGGAGAGAAGTGAAAGATGGCTGCTGGTGATGGAGAGAAGTGAAAGATGGCTGGTGGTGATGGAGAGAAGTGAAAGATGGCTACTGGTGATGGAGAGAAGAGAAAGATGGCTGCTGGTGATGGAGAGAAGTGAGAGATGGCTGGTGGTGATGGAGAGAAGTGAAAGATGGCTGCTGGTGATGGAGAGAAGTGAGAGATGGCTGGTGGTGATGGAGAGAAGTGAAAGATGGCTGCTGGTGATGGAGAGAAGTGAAAGATGGCTGGTGGTGATGGAGAGAAGTGAGAGATGGCTGGTGGTGATGGAGAGAAGTGAAAGATGGCTACTGGTGATGGAGAGAAGTGAGAGATGGCTGGTGGTGATGGAGAGAAGTGAGAGATGGCTGGTGGTGATGGAGAGAAGTGAAAGATGGCTGCTGGTGATGGAGAGAAGTGAAAGATGGCTGGTGGTGATGGAGAGAAGTGAAAGATGGCTACTGGTGATGGAGAGAAGTGAGAGATGGCTGCTGGTGATGGAGAGAAGTGAAAGATGGCTGCTGGTGATGGAGAGAAGTGAAAGATGGCTGCTGGTGATGGAGAGAAGTGAAAGATGGCTACTGGTGATGGAGAGAAGTGAGAGATGGCTGCTGGTGATGGAGAGAAGTGAAAGATGGCTGGTGGTGATGGAGAGAAGTGAAAGATGGCTGCTGGTGATGGAGAGAAGTGAAAGATGGCTACTGGTGATGGAGAGAAGTGAAAGATGGCTGCTGGTGATGGAGAGAAGTGAAAGATGGCTGGTGGTGATGGAGAGAAGTGAGAGATGGCTACTGGTGAAGGAGAGAAGTGAGAGATGGCTACTGGTGAAGGAGAGAAGTGAGAGATGGCTGGTGGTGATGGAGAGAAGTGAAAGATGGCTGCTGGTGATGGAGAGAAGTGAAAGATGGCTGGTGGTGATGGAGAGAAGTGAAAGATGGCTGCTGGTGAAGGAGAGAAGTGAGAGATGGCTGCTGGTGATGGAGAGAAGTGAGAGATGGCTACTGGTGAAGGAGAGAAGTGAGAGATGGCTGGTGGTGATGGAGAGAAGTGAGAGATGGCTACTGGTGAAGGAGAGAAGTGAAAGATGGCTGCTGGTGATGGAGAGAAGTGAAAGATGGCTGGTGGTGATGGAGAGAAGTGAAAGATGGCTGGTGGTGAAGGAGAGAAGTGAAAGATGGCTGCTGGTGATGGAGAGAAGTGAAAGATGGCTGGTGGTGATGGAGAGAAGTGAAAGATGGCTGGTGGTGAAGGAGAGAAGTGAAAGATGGCTGCTGGTGATGGAGAGAAGTGAAAGATGGCTGGTGGTGAAGGAGAGAAGTGAAAGATGGCTGCTGGTGATGGAGAGAAGTGAGAGATGGCTGCTGGTGAAGGAGAGAAGTGAAAGATGGCTGGTGGTGATGGAGAGAAGTGAAAGATGGCTACTGGTGATGGAGAGAAGTGAAAGATGGCTGCTGGTGATGGAGAGAAGTGAGAGATGGCTGCTGGTGATGGAGAGAAGTGAAAGATGGCTACTGGTGATGGAGAGAAGTGAGAGATGGCTGCTGGTGATGGAGAGAAGTGAAAGATGGCTGCTGGTGATGGAGAGAAGTGAGAGATGGCTGCTGGTGATGGAGAGAAGTGAAAGATGGCTGCTGGTGATGGAGAGAAATGAAAGATGGCTGCTGGTGATGGAGAGAAATGAAAGATGGCTACTGGTGATGGAGAGAAGTGAAAGATGGCTGCTGGTGATGGAGAGAAGTGAGAGATGGCTGGTGGTGATGGAGAGAAGTGAGAGATGGCTGCTGCTGATGGAGAGAAGTGAGAGATGGCTGCTGGTGATGGAGAGAAGTGAAAGATGGCTGCTGGTGATGGAGAGAAGTGAAAGATGGCTGCTGGTGATGGAGAGAAGTGAAAGATGGCTGCTGGTGATGGAGAGAAGTGAAAGATGGCTGCTGGTGATGGAGAGAAGTGAAAGATGGCTGCTGGTGATGGAGAGAAGTGAAAGATGGCTGCTGGTGATGGAGAGAAGTGAAAGATGGCTGCTGGTGATGGAGAGAAGTGAAAGATGGCTGCTGGTGATGGAGAGAAGTGAGAGATGGCTACTGTTGGTGATGGAGAGAAGTGAGAGATGGCTGCTGGTGATGGAGAGAAGTGAAAGATGGCTGGTGGTGATGGAGAGAAGTGAAAGATGGCTGCTGGTGAAGGAGAGAAGTGAAAGATGGCTACTGGTGATGGAGAGAAGTGAAAGATGGCTGGTGGTGATGGAGAGAAGTGAGAGATGGCTACTGGTGATGGAGAGAAGTGAGAGATGGCTACTGGTGATGGAGAGAAGTGAAAGATGGCTGCTGGTGATGGAGAGAAGTGAGAGATGGCTGCTGGTGATGGAGAGAAGTGAAAGATGGCTGCTGGTGATGGAGAGAAGTGAGAGATGGCTGCTGGTGATGGAGAGAAGTGAAAGATGGCTGCTGGTGAAGGAGAGAAGTGAAAGATGGCTGCTGGTGAAGGAGAGAAGTGAAAGATGGCTACTGGTGATGGAGAGAAGTGAAAGATGGCTGGTGGTGATGGAGAGAAGTGAGAGATGGCTACTGGTGATGGAGAGAAGTGAGAGATGGCTACTGGTGATGGAGAGAAGTGAAAGATGGCTGCTGGTGATGGAGAGAAGTGAGAGATGGCTGCTGGTGATGGAGAGAAGTGAAAGATGGCTGCTGGTGATGGAGAGAAGTGAGAGATGGCTGCTGGTGATGGAGAGAAGTGAAAGATGGCTGCTGGTGAAGGAGAGAAGTGAGAGATGGCTGGTGGTGATGGAGAGAAGTGAGAGATGGCTGCTGGTGATGGAGAGAAGTGAAAGATGGCTGCTGGTGAAGGAGAGAAGTGAAAGATGGCTGCTGCTGAAGGAGAGAAGTGAAAGCATTAATGGCGTCCTTCCTGGCCGAGTTGTGTTACTTACTAACTGAAAAGATCCTCCGAAACATGAGAAGATGCACACGTCCTTGTGCGCTGCGATTCTGTTGAAAGAAAATAGTTCCTCCATGAAAAAGGCAGGATGGAGCGATGGAGACAGGAGGGTATGATTTCAATACAATCTTCTCCTTTTGAAGTTACAGATAACGTGACCTTACATCGTTCACTGATTGACGCTGAATGTGTTCCGTGGGCAGTTGGGTCGTCAGGGTCTGCTCCCCATGCTTTTACAGGTCTTGGAATATGCATGGGTGTAGGCTCAAGGCTCAAGGCTTTTATTAGTCATACATACAGCCATAGAAGTTAAGACGATGAAACTCTTAGGTCACAGGCAAGTAAATACAAAAAGAGAAATAGTGCAATCAGGGTCCATATGAAAGTGATTGGAATGTGATATATTAGATACATCATTTGTATACATGCAGAAGTCTAAGACTAAGATGCTCTTGTTCACTTGACACCATTTAAAGGTGGGGTAGGTAAGTTTCAGAAACCGGCTCGAGATACACTTTTTGTTATATTCCATGGAATGCTCTTAACATCCCGATAGCAATGAATATCTGAAGTGCTTTGACAAAAAATCCATTAAAAAATTTCATCTGTAGAAGCCGTGATACTGTAAAAAGTACAACCAATCCGTTTAGCCGGCCCGGCGACTGGATGGCCTACCTGCCTGTCAGCCTTCCATCGGGGCACACACTTATCTCGTGCCCTCATTGGTCATGTGCGCGTTCGTGTGTTGGAGGAGGGGCTCTGTGAGGAAGTGGCAGATTTTCTCCGGTTGTGTATTTTCAAATTCTAGCGACCTCGAGCCGGTTTCTCAAACTTACCTACCCCACCTTTAATACAAGGACACATTCATAATATACCATAAAGTCTGGATTATCTTGATTTACCGCTTCGTGGTTTTAAGCTAAGAGACGTTGCTGTTGAGTTTTACAAAAGTATTTATTTGGCGGCCTTCAAGCTGAGCATCTCTAGATCCATTATATTAAAAGGCAACTCACACAAAAACAATCGAGACTGATGAAAGGCATTACAAAGATGTTCTGTCCCAGGTCATGGTTTCCAGCATCTCAATCCAAGCACCATATACTTTACCCTAAAAGGCAACACCAAAACAATGGAGTCTGATGAATGGCATTACAGGGGAGAGGAAAATGTATATGTTTTTATGGTCAACTGTCCTTTTTAACTCCACGGAGCCAAGAGGATGGTTGTTTTCCATCTGTGCGAGACGTGAACCTGGTGATCATAAAGGCTCCAGCTGAGCCGCGGGGAGTTGTGCTGAACACGATGAGATGCAGGAAATAAATTGCAAGCGTCGGTAAGCCGGCATTCTTCTGGCTGCGAGAAGGCATTCATCAAGTGTGCAATTGAAGAGCAGCGGCGGGTCTGCAGGATCATTTGCATGTTGGCCCGGTCTGTGGTGACTCGCACTGTATGTGGCATGTCACTGTTTTCTCATGCAGAGTGGGTTGTATTTCCTATACTGGAGTGCTTCTGAGGTCAAGATGTGTTGTGCTATGTCGGCATGCGAGTATGCATACTGCACGGCTGGTGGTTTGCCTATTATTTGTGTGTGGGCTGTGTCTTGTGTCTGCAGAATGGGAGTTTGAGAAGGACACCATTGTGGTAGGATAATCATGGAAATGCCAAATCCAGAGCTGCCTTCCCTCTCTATCTGCCACGGTTGATTATCTGCACCATACTTCCATTTACTACCTTCCCCTAGTGAAGATTTAAAGGTGTTTTTTCCTCTTGAAATATATTCGCCACCTTCGCGCTACTTCGGCTACATCTGACACTTATATTGTGATATCTTCATCACATCTCGTCAATTTCTTTAATAGAAACAAGGGACCTGCTGGTGTTGCTAAAATTTGAAATTCAAATAGCACATGTCAGCTGTACTGTTGCTTTAGAAGTTGGCGTGAGGAATGGGGAAAAAGACCCTAATGGAAATCAACCAGGCGGCAGAGCATGAAGTATTGAGAAATGCAAATATGTCATAAATTCAATTCCATGCTGTGTTGCATGACCCCGGCTTTTGTTGGGAATTACTGTGAGGGTTGACTCGCTGGTTGTTAATTTGTATACGTCGGATTGTGTTAGTGGAGGGGGGGTCTTTGTGTACCTTTATGTTGTTGTGTTGATAGATATAGAGAATGCAAACTTAGTCTCCATTTCCTCTTTTGTCCATTTTGGAATGAATTCGATTTTATAACCAATATTTAGATGTTCTGTCACTAAACCTTAAGAGCGAACAGCATGGCTGGAGACGGGTTTTATAGAAAGAAAAACAACGGCTATAGTCTTGATTATTCCAGTGTAGGGGTCATGACTTGAAGAGACAGTTTTACAAATGTGTTTTTTTTGTTTGAATGAAGTCATTTTTATAATCAATATTTAGATGTTCTGTCCCTTTGTAACTAAAGCCTTAAAGAGCCAAATGCATGGCTGTAGACTTAAAGAAATACGTCGGCTATAGTCCTGATTATTTCCAGTCATCCTTCTTGTGAATAGTCCATGCCGTTGAGTTTTACAAATGTGTTTTTTTTGGCTGTGTGTTTGTAGTAAGTGCTGCAATCGTACAAATGACTGTTTCCATTTTCCTCTTTTGTCCATGTTTGAATGAAGTTGTTTTTTTATCATCTGTGTGTGTGTGTGTGTGTGTGTGTGTGTGTGTGTGTGTGTGTGTGTGTGTGTGTGTGTGTGTGGTGTGTGTGTGTGTGTGTGTGTGTGTGTGTGTGTGTGTGTGTGTGTGTGTGTGTGTGTGTGTGTGTGTGTGTGTGTGTGTGTGTGTGTGTGTGTGTGTGTGTGTGATGTTTACTGAGGGGGGCAGCTGGCTCATATCACACGCCTGCGGAGCAGCGCAGTGGCCTCCGTCGGCAGCGAGGTCCTGGCCGTGTTCTAACATCTGTGCTGTTAGTTCACATCAAGTCACCCGTTCACTCGGGTCCCGGGGGGGAAGTCACATTTGCAAACCTACCTGCTCCCCCTCTGTTGCCTCGCTACGTGTTAAGAAGCCACCGGGTGATTTATATAAAATGCTGCAGAACTGATCGGTGTTGTTGTGACGGATGAAAGGCAAGCTCCTCTGCTGTGTTCGTCTTTAAAGTTTGCTGAAGTGTCCCCTTAAGCAGGGTTATGGATTACCTCCAACTACAGAGGGAAAAAAAAAAGGCGGGCATCTATAAAAAGAAAAATGCCAGGTTTCACCTTTTCTCTCTCCTTTTGTCTCCCTCTCCGTCTCCCCCACCCCATTCTCCCACATAAGCTATCTGTCATTTTCACAATACCCCTTTCTCCACCCAGTGAACAATGTGTTTGTTCTCCCCATCCCGCCATCTTCTTCTATCCCTCCATCCATTTGTTTGGTGCTCTCTGTGACATCTCGGCCATGCCAGGCTCTGATCGAGGGAGGGACAGACCCGGCTATTGTCCCCGGCCAAAACCGCAGAATATCAATCGTGTTTTTCTTGAGCAGGAGGCCCCAGCGTTGGCCAGTAACCTTTCGGATTTGATTATGTCAGGCCCCCTCATTTTTGGGCCCTTTATGCGATGATTCCCCTCGTCCTCCAGGCTCCACTCTGAAAGGCTATTAGGCCTTCGACCAGAGAGATAATGCTCAATTGTGTTTGCGTTGTGACTCGTCATCGGGCACTTCATCAGCTCACTTCAACGAGCACAAGTCGCGTGTCGCTGAGCCAACAAGTCCTCCAAGTGAAATGAGATGATATTGTTTGTAAGTGACCTCCTGAGCCCTTCCCTCACACAGCCGCATCTCGCATGGTGAAAAGTGAAACCGCTTTGTTAACCGACTCGGCTTTGATTAAGATAAGATAAAACTTTATTTAGCAACCCGAGGGAAATTGCCGTGAAGCAGCAGCGAGATGATGAGTATACAAATCTAAGATAACTGGTTTGCGTTTGAGTCTAAATTGAAGCACATGGATGCAAATGCAATGTGTCCATGGACAAGGTCTCGTAGCTTAGTAACAAAGTACGGACACCAAAAGATATTGTTGTGTAGGTATTTGCTCATAAACCAAAGGAAAGCACCAACTTGTTTCTCTTTGGAGGACTCTTATTGGGACGTGAATGTTTGTACAGAGTCTCATGGCAATGTATACGGTTGCCAAATATTTCAGTCTGGATAAAAGACTGCCTGAAACCCCTCCATTGGACTCCTTTGTTTAGCTACGTAACATAGTGACATCACTACGTAACACTGGCCCTATTGGCTAGCGCTCCAACACAATGTGATAAGGGGCGGGACATCTCGAAACGGTTGACCAATCACAACAGAGCTGGTCAGCTAACCAATCAGAGCAGACTGGGCTCTGGTTTCAGACAGAGGGTGAAAAGAGGTGCTGCAGCTCAGGCAGCATGAGAACAATAAAGAGCTTTTTGAACATTAAAGCAGGGAGACATGTAGAGACACTACATACTGATATACACCTGAACATCAGCAGGAGAGGACTCTTTAAAGTAGAGACACTACACACTGATATACACCTGAACATCAGCAGGAGAGGACTCTTTAAAGTAGAGACACTACATACTGATATACACCTGGACATCAGCAGGAGAGGACTCTTTTTAAAGTAGAGACACTACATACTGATATACACGTGAACATCAGCAGGACGAGGGACTCTTTTAAAGTAGAGACACTACATACTGATATACACCTGAACATCAGCAGGAGAGGACTCTTTAAAGTAGAGACACTACATACTGATATACACGTGAACATCAGCAGGAGAGGACTCTTTAAAGTAGAGACACTACATACTGATATACCCTGAACATCAGCAGGAGAGGACTCTTTTAAAGTAGAGACACTACATACTGATATACACCTGAACATCAGCAGGAGAGGACTCTTTAAAGTAGAGACACTACATACTGATATACACCTGAACATCAGCAGGAGAGGACTCTTTAAAGTAGAGACACTACATACTGATATACACCTGAACATCAGCAGGAGAGGACTCTTTAAAGTAGAGACACTACACACTGATATACACCTGAACATCAGCAGGAGAGGACTCTTTAAAGTAGAGACACTACATACTGATATACACCTGAACATCAGCAGGAGAGGACTCTTTAAAGTAGAGACACTACATACTGATATACACCTGAACATCAGCAGGAGAGGACTCTTTAAAGTAGAGACACTACATACTGATATACACCGTGACATCAGGCAGGAGAGGACTCTTTTAAAGTAGAGACACTACATACTGATATACACCGTGAACATCAGCAGGAGAGGACTCTTTAAAGTAGAGACACTACATACTGATATACACCTGAACATCAGCAGGAGAGGACTCTTTAAAGTAGAGACACTACATACTGATATACACCTGAACATCAGCAGGAGAGGACTCTTTAAAGTAGAGACACTACACTACTGATATACACCTGAACATCAGCAGGAGAGGACTCTTTAAAGTAGAGACACTACATACTGATATACACCTGAACATCAGCAGGAGAAGGACTCTTTAAAGTAGAGACACTACAAACTGATATACACCTGAACATCAGCAGGAAAGGACTCTTTAAAGTAGAGACACTACATACTGATATACACCTGAACATCAGCAGGAGAGGACTCTTAAAGTAGAGACACTACATACTGATATACACCTGAACATCAGCAGGAAGAGGACTCTTTAAAGTAGAGACACTACATACTGATATACACCTGAACATCAGCAGGAGAGGACTCTTAAAGTAGAGACACTACATACTGATATACACCTGAACATCAGCAGGAGAGGACTCTTTAAAGTAGAGACACTACATACGATATACACCCTGAACATCAGCAGTAGAGGACTCTTAAAGTAGAGACACTACTATCACTGATATACACCTGAACATCAGCAGGAGAGGACTCTTTAAAGTAGAGACACTACTATACTGATATACACCTGAACATCAGCAGGAGAGGACTCTTTAAAGTAGAGACACTACACTACTGATATACACTGAACATCAGCAGGAGAGGACTCTTTAAAGTAGAGACACTACATACTGATATACACCTGAAATCAGCAGGAGAGGACTCTTTAAAGTAGAGACACTACATACTGATATACACCTGAACATCAGCAGGAGAGGACTCTTTAAAGTAGAGACACTACATACTGATATACACCTGAACATCAGCAGGAGAGGGACTCTTTAAAGTAGAGACACTACACTACTGATTATACACCTGAACATCAGCAGGAGAGGACTCTTTAAAGTAGAGACACTCCATACTGATATACACATGAACATCAGCAGGAGAGGACTCTTTAAAGTAGAGACACTACATCATGATATACACCTGAACATCAGCAGGAGAGGACTCTTTAAAGTAGAGGACACTACATACTGACATACACCTGGACATCAGCAGGAGATGGACTCTTTAAAGTAGAGACACTACATACTGATATACACGTGAACATCAGCAGGAGGGACTCTTTAAAGTAGAGACACTACATACTGATATACACCTGAACATCAGCAGGAGAGGACTCTTTAAAGTAGAGACACTACATACTGATATACACCCTGAACATCAGCAGGAGAGACTCTTTAAAGTAGAGACCTACATACTGATATACACCTTGAACATCAGCAGGAGAGGACTCTTTAAAAGTTAGAGACACTACACACTGATATACACCTGAACATCAGCAGGAGAGGACTCTTTAAAGTAGAGACACTACATACTGATATACACCTGAAACATCAGCAGGAAAGGACTCTTAAAGTAGAGACACTACATACTGATTATACACCTGAACATCAGCAGGAGAGGACTCTTTAAAGTAGGGACACTACATACTCATATACACCTGAACATCAGCAGGAAAGGACTCTTTAAAGTAGAGACACTACATACTGATATACACCTGAACATCAGCAGGAGAGGACTCTTTAAAGTAGGGACACTACATACTCATATACACCTGAACATCAGCAGGAAAGGACTCTTTAAAGTAGAGGACACTACATACTGATATACACCTGAACATCAGCAGGAGAGGACTCTTTAAAGTAGGGACACTACATACTCATATACACCTGAACATCAGCAGGAAAGGACTCTTTAAAGTAGAGACACTACATACTGATATACACCTGAACATCAGCAGGAGAGGACTCTTTAAAGGTTTATCTGGTACTTTTAAAACAACAATGTCATATGTTCCTCGTGTTCCACTTTAACATGCCTAGTTAAACTACCGGTTCCCTTTATCCAAGTGTTTGTATTTCCTTGCACTATTTTTCACACACATATTCGTTTTACATCATGTTCACACTGAGTCAACATTTACATTTTTGACAGACTTCAAGCTACTCTACAATCCCTCCATCTGCTCGTAAGCAACGGCAGACGTATCTGGTTGGGGATCTCTGCACTAAATGCTTAAAAATAAGGTATACAAACCATGTCTAGTCATTTGTAGCTGCAGTATCCTCCTCCAGATCTCATTTTGAGTCATCAGGCTTTGCCACTGGTGTCCTATGAGAACCACACTGCTGTACTGAATCCTGCCTCCTAGCACTAACTTTTGACAGTTTTCTGGCCAATTGCTCGCCATGGCTCATTTGCCTTATTTGGTTATGGGAAACGTTCGCTTGATTATCCACCCCTGCAGCCAAACTGTGAGCCTTGGAGTCGTTTGCCGAGAACACTTGATGATTGGTTTATGATTGGCGAGGGTAGTTTGTTGTGCCACTTGTCACTGCTTCCACTTGGCCCACACTGAGAGGCTTGTGCTTAAGGGGGTCAGACAGCAGAGCTCTGCATCGGATCATTGTCCACGGTCATTAGTCTTTTGACCTTGGTGTGAACCAGCCTGTGGCGTGTATTTCTTCTATGTCTTTTAGTTTTCCGCAGATTAACCCGGCGATAAACCCTCCAGTCCTATCTTAAAGACGCTCTCCATTCACAGAAGCCCTGATAAAGACTCTCCCGCTGCACATCTGCCAGCCTGCCGTGTGATCACCTGCTCTGTGACAAACATACCCAACATTGCAGACAAATTAGACAAGAGTGCCTAGCATCTACAGCTCGGGACTCTTTCCCAGACGGATTATCCCCGGTCTTTTCAATGTTTGTTTTTCTCTCTCCTGCCATTGGAAATAATTCTACATTAAAAAAAGTACAATATCACAAGGGAAAATGCTCTGTACATTATACGGGTGTCTAATGACGTGCCCTCACAAAATTCTACCGAGTCCACTGTTTCAACCCGCAAATACAAGCCTGATTAGTTACATGGGCTGACAGTTAAGACGGTTTAATTCTCGCCGTGGCTGAAGCCGGGGGTAATTTGCGTATTCATCCAACTCTAATAACACCAATTGATATGAAGCCTTGTCCACCCCAATATCACTAAAGTGCAGCTGACGACTGATGAATAATTTAGCAACAATCTCTAAATGGCTCTGGATCGTGTTTTCTCTGTCCGTTTCTTACCGCTAGCTCTCTCTCTTACCTCCTCTCTGTATAATTTAGCTGCCGATAAGCTCTCCCTCTCCTGCATTAGTGTGCTGCACGGCTGCCAGCCGAAGGGACGGGGCCTTCGCTCTATATGTGATACACTTTCTGCCTGCCAAGCTGAGCCATTGCCGCTGCCACCGTCACTCGGCGCTGACGAGTTTGGTCGGCTGCCACGCTCCGCACCTGCCAGGCTCATAAAGAATCCCCCTGTTTCTCCGGGGCCTGAAGGCAGGATCTGCCATAATTGTTAAGGATGTCGCGATTTAGACGTTCAAGCCAAAGCTTAGACAGTTGATGGCGCCAACAAGTTGGCAGATGGTCCATTTTGTTCAGCTGATCCGTCAGCAGGGGTATTTGGGGTGTTAAGATGAATGAGTGGTTGCAATATTTCACAAGTGGCAAGAATTTATGCCGCGGTCTCAAATGTAAGCAAAAGTCAATCTGGCGCTAAATGCTCTGCTGCCGTCTCGGCCAAGAGGAGATCCAGCAGAGGAAACCTGGATGAGGAGCCTCAACAAAATGACAAGGAAGAGGATGAAGTGGACAACCTTGTCAAGTCCTTCCTCTATACAAAAACTGGAACAATTATTGCCAAGTATTTGTAGTCTAATATCTAGTCAGACATTTCTTTACACTTGAGACAGGTAACTTAAGAACAATGAGACGAAGGGTGGTTTGTATGCATCTTACGTCCCTTTATAAAGGGAAAGACACTTGAAAACGTTAAATATTTAAAAAAAACGTATTTGTTTTTTTACACGTTTATTGGAAAATCACCAACTAACATTTAGTTAGCTTATTTTGTAACACAACATTTCCTTATTCTGGTCAAATATAGTTCAAAAATAAGTTAATTTCAACATCTTATTTCAAGAAAGCTAATTTTCCTTACTAATACCTTGTTTTCATAATTTTCTTACTTTAATAACCTAAGAAGTAACAATGCAGTGACATAGGGTCTTGTTTGAATGCATCTTGAGTATCTTGTTCAGGCAAAGACTCTTTTTTCAATGTTTATTCGAAGAAATCCAGATAACATCAGAAAACAGAACATTTGTGGCTTATTTTGTAACAAAAACATTTCCTTATTCTGGAAAAATATAGTGCAAAATAAGACAAGTACATCTGATTTATCTAAATATCACATCTTATTGCAAGAAATCTTACCAAGCGAATTTTCACTTGTTCTATTCGCAGATTTTGTTACTTGTTACGAGTGAAAACACCTTATATTTCCCCTCATATTCAGTTCCCAACGGGGGCAGAAGGAGTCGGATCATGATATACTTTAAACGTGCTTCCTGAAGCTGGAGGAGCACCGCAGACCAATCATTTGTGCATGCATCCACTAGTATACGCCAGCGGCTAAATTTATGCATATTTATGACATGTGACAAAATGATGGAATGAGGCCTTTTAAAAAAAAAATGAAGATATTTTGCAGAAATTCCACTCGAACGCGTCTGCTCTTTCTCCAATGTTTCTCCTCATGTCCTGCTTCTGTATCTGCCTCAGTCTCTTGTCCGTGTGTCCTCATATCAACCCATCTATATATAGCAGGTCCCACTCTGTCGCTGTCTGTGTTACTGGAAACGAGGGCGCTCTCCGTTTTTTGAATACGAAGCTTTGTCTTGGGCAGAAGCATTAAAACCAGGCAAGGGTGGAAGAAAGCGCCATTGACAGTTTGGTCAGTGCCCCCCCTCTCTCCATTGTCTCCGAGTGCTAGACGTCAGCAAAGGACAGGAATCTGAAGAGAGGGAGGACGGGGAGCAAAAGAGTCGGGGCTTTGTTTCAGGGCCGCTGGAGTCAGACCCGGTGAAAGTGCACGAAGAGGAGAGGTGAGGGCGGGGGGGGAGCACTGGTCTGACCTCGCTGCAGGATCCCCCCCTCCTCCTCCCTCACTGTAAACACACATGTGATATTTACATATGAGCACTGATCACACACAGCTCTACAGATGGTCTTGATTTCCTGTCAGCGCCTCCATGCTGAGTGTTGATTAGCATTCCCTCTCACATCACAGAGGGTGTAATCTAACACATTTCATTCATGATGGCGTGATGCTTCAGAGTTTTTTGCAAATTCGCCCCAAGGAGCCCATTGTTTACCTACCTAATTGACCAGCTACAGGTGCCTCTCGCCTTCGTTTTGTCTGCCACTTGACAAGATGATGTGTGTCTCGATGAGGGAGGTTCACAGGAGGGGGGGGAGTTAGGGGGGGGGGGGGGTGTGGAGAGGAGGAATGGGCCGGGCTGAGGGGTGTGGTTGGGTATAAACCAGGGGACAGTGGGTTTCCTGTTGTTGTCCTGTTTTGAAGACCCGTGTCCTGGCGTCCTGACCCCTCCACTTTCTGTCTGTCTTTCTCCTCCTTCCACTCGCCTGCCCGCCTCTTCCTCGACAGACTTCTGTTCTGCAGCACCAGTCTCTCCTGAAGCCTGAAACCATGCTGACGTTTGTGGCGCTGGCGTCCGTTCTCCTCCTGGGAATAGGTAAAAGAAAGAAAATATTGAACTTGTTCTTGCTTTATTTTTTGAGTGGAAGACGCCAGAGAGTTACAGCTTTTGTCGAGGAAGATGGTGAAATGATCTTACATCTGACGTGGGGTTGAATGTGCGGTGCTTTCTTCTTCAGCGCTAACCTGAGAACTGATGATATATTTGAAAAGAATAGGGTCAAAAGGCTTGCACTGAAAAAACTCAACTTTAATTGAATGTATTATGTCAACAGATTTCACTTAACTGTATTAGGTTAGTTGAAAGCAATACTTTTAAGTTCAAAGAAAACATAATGTTCAACTTAATATTATTGCTTTCAACCAACCTAGTAATGTGAAACTTGTTGACATACATTTAAATAAAGTCAACATTTAAGTTTTTCCAGTGCAGTAGGGATTCATCGATTGAACTATTCACGCGGTTAAAACTCAAAGCGTATTGAACTAATATCTTTAACATTGATCTGTTTATTTGATTAAGGCATTCTCTGGTGTTATACTCGATGACCCGGCACTGTCCCGGTGTGCTCCTCTTATAATTGCAGGTGCCTCAAAAGCAATATTATGACTTTCAAATGGAGGCTTGAGTTCTTGAGGCTCTCTGCGCTCCCCGCCTGTCACATATTTGCAGTTTTTGTCAGAATTGTAATTGAAAATGTCAAGCGTGAGTTCATCGACTCGTTTTCTGCGCTGACCGTGTTCACTGTTGCATTAACCGCTGTGAACTTTACCCTCCGGGTGATTAAAGAAGAGAAAGCATGAAGCTCTGCGACACTTATGGGCATGTGTGTTAATGAAGCCGTGAGAATACGGTGACTCACGGCTGTAAGTGAAACTGAACAACAGGAAGATGATGTTGTTGCGGCGGTTGCAGAGGCTGCGGCGGTTGCTTGAGATGCTGAGTGCATTTTTGAGGGAAGTAAAATATTGATTCTGCAGCCAGAACCAAATGAACATCGATCAGTAGATATTATTCGAGCATAAACAGTGCAAATGATTAAGCCAACGCAATCCATATTAATGGAAACATGATGTTCCCCTTTGACTTTGAGGGACTAGCACTAATATTCCAGTGTTAATCCACATATTTACTGAGTGCTTGTCTGAATCGATGGTGGATCTGACACCTCTAAATGTGCAGTTTAACAGTGTGTGTGTGTTGGTGCATAGCTGAGTATCTGATTTAAAAGATTTCAGAGAGAAAGGTCATGTGAGTTGTGCTTTGTGTGCCTCGTGGTTAGGGTAGGAGTTGAAAAATGGTCAGAAATGTAGTGAATTACGGAGAAAACTAAGCATATTTTGATTAAAAGTATAATAGAACAAAAATCAGTCAAATTGATCCGGAAAATAGAATGACTTTTATACATAGTTGAACGGAGGGTATTCTTAGTTTTCCAATTATATATTTTTGTATTTCTTCTCCAAATACTAACCCAAAGATTTAACATAAACTGAAGACGGTTACTGAATTGCAATTATAAGATGAAGGCCTTCAAAGTTTGTACTATTTTAATGTTTTTTAATTTCCACTCATGTAGCCAATTCTGCATGAATGATTCATATATCTTCACAATTTGCTCTCAACTAAAAAAAAAAGTGTAGCAGGAAGAAATTCTGATCACATTCTGCTGCCGATTGTGGACTATGTTTTAAACCCAAAACATGTTGCTCTCCCTGAATCCTTTGCCTCGTGGTGATGTTTGTGGATGAATCCCAGGGGCGGTTCTAGGGGGGGGAAACAGGGGCCAGTGCCCCCGTAGCACTGACCCTCCAAAAAAACCAATATTACGATTTATTGGAACTAAATCAAATCAGAGACCCCGATGTACAGTGGAGATTAAACTGTTCATGACCTTATATAAAAGCAAATACTGTTTATGTTTTGTAATTAAATTGTCACTTAAAGTTACTAAAACAAATGAAAAAAACTACTGAAACAAAGGACTGTAACTTAAATGTACTAAAACTAATATATTTACAAAAACAAATACCAATTACTGTATTTTATGTTTATTTTACACAATTACTTGATACTGTCTGTCTTTTTATCCCGCTTTTATTGTACCCTCTCATGAAATAACTAACCCCAGCCCCCACAGTATAATTGGTCTAGAACCGCCACTGATGAATCCTGATGTTATGTGTCTCCAGTGCCCGAGCAGACGGAGGCCATATCGATCTACACCGGCTGGGAGCGCCACGCCCTGCTGGGCTCCGACGTCCACCTCTCCTGCTCCTTCTTCTCATGGCGCGGCACCTCCGATGACGTCACCTTCTCCTGGACGTACAGACCGGACGGATCCCGTGACAGCATCTCTGTGAGACACACACACACACACACACACACACACACACACACACACACACACACACACACACACACACACACACACACACACACACACACACACTGTAGTCTGCTCATTGTTTCAAGTTGCAAGGCTTTATTGTCATTTCAAGGTACAAGGTTCAAGGCTTTCATTGTCATGTGTACATATAGCTACAGTGTAGTTATGACAATGACATTCTTAGGTCACACTCCAACAGTGCAACACAATAAAACAGATAATAGTGCAAGTAAATAAAATAAAAATAGAATCTAATAGGAATAGTGCAGAATAGTTTATATACAAGTCATTGGAGTATTGATATAAGTTGCAAACAGATGAATGTTATGGATGTTCTTTCAAAAGTTCAGGTGTTTAACAGTCTTATGGCCTGTGGGACGAACTGTCCCTTTGTCTGGTGGTTTAGTCTGGATTTGTACATTAGCTACAGTGTAGATATGGCAATTAAAAACGTAGGTCACATGCTCCTCCAGTAGTGCAACATACGATAATTGGTGCTTATCGACAGGTTAACAAACAGAGAAACAACCTTTAAAGCAATTACAATTAGTCACACCCACTTTAAAGCTGCCTCTTATGAGATTGTCATGGGACAGATTTAAGGTGAGCTTCAAAGGGATTCATTTTTAGGCTCATTGTTCTGGTTTTACAGCTCAATCCACTGTAATGCACACATCTGCATTCAGTCGCCACAGGCCGCTGGGCTCTGCAGCAAAGCTCTGATCACTGAGAGGTAGAAGAAGTACTGTGTTTTAGTCATAGTAGTAAAACCACACGGTAAAAAATACTAGTATAAGTCCTGCCTTCAAAATATATAGTTAAAGTACAAAAAACAAATACTTGGTCAAGTTAATTTGAATCTGTAACAAAACTACAATGTGTCCTCTTAAAATGTAGTACCTCAAAAGTGTACCTAATTACAGTATTTTTTTACTTTTTTTTTATTGAGTCAGTCACAATGAGTTTACATTTATACAGTCAATATTTTATTTATTTTTTCCCCTTTCCCTCCCTCCCGGTCCTAGCTAGTAAAATAAATAACTAACTAAATAAATAAGATAGATACCTGTATAGCTAAAAGTAAAGTAATATAGAAGATAATATTAAAAGAAAATGTATAGATAACGGAATAAAGAATAGTAACAGTAATACTTGTACCCATATACTCATATGTATACCCACATGTACACATGCACATACATACACGTACCTACCTACATACATACATGTATACAAAGACAGAACAAATAAATGAAAATAAATAAATTAAAAAATTAATATAAAAAGAGACACAAGAAAAACAAAAAAAAGGAAAAAAAACAAACATACATTCGTAGTTAGTTACAGTATTTAGTAAATATACTGAGTTACTGTCCGACACTGTTCACTTTCGACTTCCTTCTCAAAGCCAAACAGCACACTGATGAGTTAGTGATGAGATGGCAGACAAAGTGGAGCATTTATTTGCTAAAGAGGCAGATTTTGAGAACAAAGAAATTGCTATTAAGAGGAAATGAAAGAGAGTCCCTTCATCTTCCCTCATGTTCCTAAATGGTGTGTTTCAAAATCAAAAAGCTGCAAATAGATATTCAAGACGAAAAAGCAAAAACATCAGAAATGTCGACTCTCCAACAATGGCCGAGTCTTCTGCCCAAAGACTTTTTTGTTTTCTCCATCTCCGCCTCTACCAGGCACGAAGAGGAACAGACACTCGTCAGAGGATGGGGGTGGGGCGATGTCACAGGGCATGGTTTCTGAGTGAAGTCCTCTAAACTATATATATATATGTGATTAATGTGCAATCACTTGAAAACTTGAATTAATATCAGGATGAATTGAAACGCGGCTGATCCGACTTTTGCTTCAGTATTGGTGGATTTCTGAGTATTTTAAGAGCGCTCTCGCAGAGCAGGATACTTGCAAATCATCAAAAAGGAATCCTGCTTTAATCCGACAACTACAGGACCGAGTCTGCAATTCCATCACACACTCGAGTGATATTCAATGCGCCCTGACGTGAGGGGACAACAGGCGCAGAAACTTTTTAATCCTCACCTTCCTCTCCCTGCCCTTATCGTCCTGCCATCTTTCTCATCTCTCTATCTCCCTCTGTCCACCTCCCTTAATCTCCTCCTCCCCAGCCTCGCCTCCTTTGTCCCTCCTCTCCTCTCTCATTATCTCCTCCCCTCACCTCCTTCGCTTTCATCCGTCTCCCGCAGTGCCCTCACTTTGAAACTAGATTTCTCGTCTTCCTCCTGCTTATCGGTTGTCGCTCGTCTCTGCGGCCGCCCGGACAGATTTACAGTTTCATATGTCTGTCTGTTTTTCTCGGAGCATTTTTGAAATGTCGCATTTGATTTCTGACATGTTCGTATCATGTCGAGAGGCCGTGGATAATTCATAGAGCCTTTTTCCACAGGCCTCGAACCTTCAGACAGACGTGAACATGTTATTGATTCATTTACTAAAATGTCAGCTAATGTTGACCTTGACCTCAGAGTCTAGGGCATGCTTCCCCTCACTTACCCCAGCCGTACGCCTCCATTCAGACTCCCCCAAAATCAATTCGCTTTTAGTTGTCTGTTATCTACCAATTAAATGTGGCTTTTTACTGAAATGATATATTGGTGGGGCTTGGCATCGAACCCAGCTTGAATCTGGAGCTGTTGGTTTCACACTAAAACAACACTTTTGTAAATACCTTACTTTAAGAAATGCATCTATGTTTCATAGAAAACCAAAACATGCAAACTTTTTACTTTTAGATCAATACTTTAGAATCGATGAAGCGGTTGTACTGTAAAAGCTTTTGCTCTCAGAGTCACAGATAATTATCTCGGAGTGTTTTAACTTCTTACAGTTCATTGCTTTTTTCCCAGCATGCAAGGGGACTGCTTTGTTTCACTCTGCACTATTCTTTAGTGTTTCAGCCGCACCGAGCGAAAGGCAGACACCGTTAGAAACCTGCCGTTAGCTCCTAACAAGACAGATAGGACCTCTCAGCAGAGCGCTAATCTAAATGTAAACTGGAAGAGGTTTTAAATGTGATCTGATTTGATTTGAAGGAGACATGTCACAGGAGAGACATCAAATACAAATATGAACCTGAAAATAAGCACAATGCATCCTCTTGAAGACGCATGTTTTAATAACCATCCTCTCCTTTCCTCTTCGTACCGTTCGAACAGTTAGGACTGGTTTTAAACTCCATTTTAAACATCCTCATGGAGCTTTCAATTAAGGAATTGTAATGATTGTATTCTAACTGTTTTTGTGTCATTGTGTTTTGGTATTTTCCCATGTATCTTTACTATATTATCATTCACGCTTGTTGATTTGTGATGTGTGACATTGGGCTATATACATACATTTGAATTGACTCATTTACGGTACACCATCCTCTATGTCAGGGGTGTCAAACTCAATTTCATCGCGGGCCACATCAGCATTATGGTTGCACTCAAAGGGCCGGTCGTAACTTTAAGACTATATAAAAGTACATATAAATATATCATAAATATAAAATAATGTATTATATTACATCATTGCCTCTGCATTGGATTATCATCGGATAGGGTAATAACTTCATAATTAACTACGTCTGAAAGCAGAAGTCTAAGGCAAGTCTCTTCAGTGCGTATGTCCCAAAATGATTTAAAAAGAAAAGCCAAATTCTGGAGAAAAAAGAAATAGAAGTGACATTTTGAAATAAAAATCTAATTCTGAGAAAAAGGAATTCTATGAAAAAATGTATATTTTGAAGAAAAAAAGGCAAATTCTGAGAAAAAAGTGGGATGCATTGTGGGACATGTAGTTTATGGGCAACGTGCTTCTGTAGCATGTAACCGTATACTAAACATATTATATTCTTTGCAAGCTCTTGTGGGGCCACATAAAATGAAGTCGCGGGCCGAATGTGGCCCCCGGGCCTTGAGTTTGACACCCCTGCTCTATGTCCTCTCCAGATCTTCCACTACACCAGTGGGCAGGCCTATGTGGACAACAAGGGCCCCTTCAGGGACCGCGTGGAGTTCGTGGGCAACCCGGGCAAACGTGACGGCTCCATCCTGATCAAGAACCTGGACTACAACGACAACGGCACCTTCACCTGCGACGCCAAGAACCCCCCCGACATCGTGGGCCGTCCCTCCAGCGTGCGGCTGCTGGTGTTTGAGACCGGTGAGGCAAACGGAAATCCCCCAGGATGTAAAGTCTAAAGTCACGTGTCTGATCTGCAGCCCTCCTCCGAGCCCATATGGCGGGCGACATGTCTTCATCGAAAGCCCACTGTTTTCAGTTGTTGTTATAATCGTTCCAAACTCTGGATTCTAATCTCAATTTGCGTCGAGCATCAGACTCGAAGTGATGACCTCAGATCCCTTCCTCGCGCCTCCCCTCCCCTCAAATGAAATCAATTACAATGTTCTTTATTTGAGATTGCTATCACTGCCTCCCTCTCACTTCTTTCACCCTTTTCCATCCCTCCCCCCATACTTCCTGTACCCCTGCTCTCACCTCTATTCTACCTTATCTCCTTCCCTTCAACCTTCATTCTACCTTTGCTCTCCTCTACTTCCATCTCTCCTTCTTGCTTTGTTTCTTCCTCTCCTGCTCTTGTTTACTGTTTCTCCGATCGTTCGTCTCGCCCTTCTTCTGCCACTATCCTTCCCTTGTATCCTCACATGCTCTGCCCTCTCTTCAAACCTCCCTTCTACCCACAGTTCCCATCCAGGCTGGAGTGATCACGGGCGCCATCATCGGGGTGGTGCTGGGCCTGCTGGTGCTCATCGTGGTCATCTACTACCTGATGAGGTTCCTGGTGGCGCGTCGAGTCTTCAGCCTCAGCGTCAGGTCAGTGTCAGCGGGGGGGTTCTGCTGCCAGGGGCTGGAAGAGAGGCCGGAGCCCATCCCTGGCACCGACACCTGCGTGGCCAAGCGGGCGTAGCTGCCAGGCCACCACATAGATTTGATTAGGCGTGTGAGCTTTTGGATTTGGACTCAGCGAGCTGGAAAGAGACGGATAATTACCTCCCATCGAGATGTAATCTAAAAACACAGTACTGCAAAGCAAGATGATTAAAAGTGGCGAGGCAGAGGCTTCTGAGTGGATTATCCACCAGATCATGAACATGATGGATCCATCATCCGGTTTTGTACCTGTCCAATCTCCTGATATCTTTAAGCCTTCCCCACCTGGGGGGCTGTGTGAGAGACAGGAGATGAAGTTGCTGCTCTCTTCATGATGGCTGCCAGGCAGTGCTGCCCTGCGACCACTGGAGGGAGAGATAGATTCGACGTCCTGACATTGTCTTTCTTTTGTCTCCTCCAGCAAACATGGCAAGAAAAAGAGAGAAGGAACACAGGCGAGACAGGCAAGTTCCCTTCTGTCCTCCCGAAAACCATCCCCTCTTTCTCCTCCTCCTCCTCTCCTGACACGCTCCATCACACAAACACACCCAGTCAAACAACAACACATGCAACAGCCCGCGTGCTGTCACATGCCGGCGCTAAATAGTCAAATGATGTCCTTTTTGGAGCGATTACAATGGCGGTCAGTTAGGCTCAGGAAACGTGTTGCCAGAAGGAATATTCACCCTTTCTGTTGCCGCGGCGCCACATAAAAGCACACGTCCAAACATGACAGTGCATAACGGCACAGCTTCGTAATCACATTCCCCCGGTGCGAGCTCAGACGTGTCCTCACACTTAGCCGGCTCCTCCTCAAAGCAACACGTCAACAAACAAATGTCATTCAAACTCTGCCCGGCGAACGCTAATAACAGTGTCTTCCTCGTCCTCTCTGGTGGCCCTCACCCTCCGTCAGCTCCCTCAGAGGGGCCGAGTAAACATCCAGAGGGCAACCTGCTACTGTGAAATGGCCGAGCGTTACTGTTGCTGCACTGAATAGGATTGTGATTTGCTTGAGCTGCTGATTTCTCTCACTGGGAGTCAAATGGGAATCTCCGGGCCTGTTATGGTCTGGGTTGTTATCAGTGGGTTTACGCTGCTGCGCGCCGAGGATTTGGGTTTGTTTTCCCCTCCTCCTCCTATTCCTCATGGGAGTGTGAGAGCCTCGAGTGGTGGATTAACCAGACATGTTGGTGGCTTGTATTCCTTTGTAAATACAAGGCACCGGGGCAAGTTGTGTTTGATTACTCTGTGGTAATGGGGGGGGTGCGGGGGTGTATTGTAATCGACTGCACGCATTTGCCGGCTGATAATGAAAGAAAGGGAAGTCATAGGATTTCATTTCAAGGCGTGTGTGTCCCCCCCCCCCCCCGCGCGAATCACAAATCTGCCTTTGAAATGAGAGCAGAGGTGGAAAGTAACTAAGTAGATTGACTCAAGTACTGTACTCAAGAACGCTTTTGAGGTACTTGTACTTAGTATTTCAAGTTTTTGCTCCACTTCTTTTCCACTACAAGTCAGAGGTAGATCATGTTATTTTACTCAATGTTTATTTAATACCTTTAGTCGTGAAATATAATTAGCACTTGTTGACGGTCTCCTCACAGTCGTTAGTTTCAAACTAGCTGCACCTTCACCAGCTTTGATAACACTTTAATGATCGATCATTATAAAACATATCAGATAGATTATTCTGAAATGGACCAATCAATGACTACTTTTGGTACTTGAAGTATATGTTGATGCGAAGGTCTTTCACTTGTAACCTACTTCTACTTTCACTTAAGATCTGCGTACTTCTTCCACCTCTGGAAACGAGTGTTGTCTGAGGCGTTGGATCAAAGGTGATTTAGCCGCAGGTATAAGCTAATGTAAAGACGCCATCTTGCCCCTGTGGCTCAACCCTGACACCTGCGAGAGCCCCCTCCTTCCTCCTATCACAACACTCCTTCTCATCTCACCCCCCCCCCCCTTTCTTTTTCTAGTGTCGTATGATTGTCAGGTTACTCTCGAGTTGCAGTCAGTTGCTCTCAAGTGCCTCCGGCGGGTGACAGTGCATATGAATAAATAACTCGCCGCCAAAAGGACGCTGGAATATTTGACAATGTTGTCATTTACAGTTACTCCTCCTGCAAGTCTTGGTTTTGGAAGACAAATATCTGAGCTCAGACTTTCTTGACTTTTATTTTTTATGATTTCCCTTTAGTTGATTCCTCCCTTGTAGCTACGCCGCACACACGGGGCTCGTGGGAGTTTACACCGCGCTCATAAGTGGTTGTTTGATCAAATAGCCCTTATTAGGAAGCTCTGCTGACACGACGCAATTCTCCATCGGCCTCCGCGTGTTCGTTACTCGCTCTTTGCTGGGCTTGCACTACAAATCTCCCAAGGGGAGAGTGAGGGAGGGAGACAGAGAGACAAAGGAACCCTGTGGTGTGTGCTACTCCCCATTAGGTGGAGTTGTGGGAGAGGAGTTTACCCGGCAGCCACACACACACACACACACACACACACACACACACACACACACACACACACACACACACACACACACACACACACACACACACACACACACACACACACACACACACACACACACACACACACACACACACACACACACACACACACACACACACACACACACACACACACACACACACACACACACACACACACACACACACACACACACACACACACACACACACACACACACTGTACTGGAATGATAATTGAGTGCACTCTGTATCGATCTGCACACACACACACACACACACACACACACACACACACACACACACACACACACACACACACACCCCTCCCATTCTTCTTTCCATCCCCCAATTGCCTCCCCCTTTCCCTTCACTCTCTCATTCACATTCCTTTCATCCTGTCCCCAGTCTCCCTCCCTCCCTCCCTCTCTTCAGTCGCATCCTCCTCCTCTCCCCTTTCTGACCATGAGAAACATCTATCTGTCTGTATTTCCCCCGCTTTCTACTTGCTCTCTCTCTCTCTCTCTCTCTCCGTCAGTCCTCCCCTCCTCTCCCCCCTCCCCTCTAGTTTCTCCCCCGTCCCTCCTCAGGTGTTCTGGGCTCTGATCAGCTTCGGTTCTGGACAGAAAAATCACTACCTCTCACTCTTCATCTACCTCTCAATCTGCCTTCCCCACTGTCTCTCTTTAGTATGCAGCGGGGGACGCAGCCACTTACCTCCCCCTATCTGCCTCCCCACTGTACCCACATTTCCTTTTGAAGTGTGTGTGCAGCGCTGTGACAAGGGGGGGGGGGGGGCTCTGCATCCTTCCTAAGCAGTGTGTTTACCCCGTCATTAGCGTGGGAGCTCTGCAATACAGCAACAACACAAAGGTGGAATGCATAATGCTAATCAGTACGATGATGTATGAGAGAGTGTAAGTATGATCGAAGGTAACAACACCGTGGCTGCAGCGCTCGCCTCGATTGGCGTCTTATCAGAGTGCTTGGGCACAGAGAATAATTAAAGATAATACATTTTCTAATGCAATCAGTGGGGGGTTATTAGTGGGAGCTAGAAGCAGCCTAGTGTGTTTCTTTTCTCCACCGTTGAGTAACCTGACCTGCATCAGAGGATGTGTTTCCGTCAGGTGGAAGAAGTACTAAGTTAAGTTAAAGTACCAGAGTGTAGGAATACTCTGTTACAAGCACAAGTCCTGCATCCAAATGTTACTCAAGTAAACGTACAAAAGTATTAGCATCAAAATATACTTAAAGTAAAAGTTGTCCAATTTCAGAATAATATGATATGTTTTATAATTATTGATGCATTTAAGTACTATCAAAGCTGGTAAAGGTGCAGCTAATGACTTAAGTTCTTCTGTAAGATATCAAATCAATGTAGTGGAGTAAAAGTACCGTACCTTTCGGACTGTAAACCGCGACTTTTCCCCCCATTTTTTCGTACAGCTAACGGCCACTAGGGAACCTCCTAAATCTATGGATTTTACAGGTGAAATTAACCACCTTAACACTATGGGCTCTATGACCGGTCCGCGCCCGCCACCTTTAAGCGGGAAAAGCTGGAGGCCGGAAAAGAGTGAGACAGGTAGCGCGCCAAAGTAAAAGTGGAACCGAGAGACAGAACGAGAGCAAGACAGACGGACAATTTAGCTGCTGCGGCTTATATGCAGGTGCGCTTTATAGTCCGAAAAGTACGGTACACAATTTACCTCTGAAATGTAGTTGAGCAGAAGTACAAGTACCTCCAAATTGTACTTAAGTACAGTACTTGATTGAGTAAACTAGTAATCTGAAGTAACTCTTCACCACAGCCCGCAGTTCAACCTGTAGAAGAGTATTACAAGTGCACAGACGTTGCATTAAGTGAGCTTTATTGTGATACTTTAAAATCTCACAGGCTAATGCAGCTATTGTAAAGTTAAGTGTTATCTTGACCTTATCTCAGATCCGTCCACTTCCTCCTGATGGATCTGTTGTGAAATGAAGCTCTACTTCCTTCCTACTCTAACTTTCATAGATTTCTTGAAGCTCTACTTCCTTCCTACTCTAACTTTCATATATTTCTTCTTCGAGACGTTTTAGACATTGAACAGACGATGTGCAGAATGGGTTAATCACACCAGAGTAACAGTAGATGAATGGAGGCTGAATGTGAGACTTAAACATATATCAAATAGCCAGTAAAGCAGCAAGGCTACAGCAATAGTGTCCCTTTATTTGGCTGTTAACTTTAATTATTCGTTTAACATCCCATATGTATGGTTTGTAAGCAAATATTTGACTTTGACAGGAAGTTCCCCTCTCTAAATGTGATGGGTTTAATGCATTGAAGTGCAGTTTTATTATTTTATGTAGAAAGTGTCTCAAATGTATAATATTTTAGGGACCCAGTATAAGTGGACAGAAAGTGTTAACAATGGGTGTCCCAGTTAAAAACACGAGTTTATTGTCAACAAAATAAGATGCAGAATCATGAAGAAGGACCTAAAGACGTAATTATCTCTTTAGACAATGTATGTACAAAAACACTCGAGTGAAAGAGATACTAGAATAATCATTAGTATGACACACGTCAGAGGTTAAAAAACATACTTTAAAGCAAGAGCAGCTTTATTCAGATATGACAAAGGAGAGATTTGAATAATGCAGATGAGGTTATGGATATAGTGTTAAATCAGTAAACAGCCTTTTGATGACTATATTGTGTTGCAAGTCAAAACTGCACACGGAATTATAGTCATTTGAATAATACTTTTACCTAAAGTGAAGCTTTAATGACTGCACACTCACCTTTATTACCCACTGAAATAAGAACGACACGAAGGGAAAATAAGAGGAAAATGCATCAACAATTAGTCGAATTTAAAGTTACCGTATAACAGCACAAGTAGTCAAATCTGGAGCTGCACAATTCATGGAAATGTTACTAAATCTGGTATGCACTAGTGCGATATTCAAATTGCAGAAAGCGCAATATTTAGCTAAAGTATGGAAATAAACGTATCTGAATGGTGGTGGAGAAAAGTCCCAGCCTACAAATATCTTTCTACATAATTAATAAAAAATCCTTGTTTGGAACAGATTGTCCTAAAATGATAATGTAATGTTTTAAAAATGATAATTTCCCCTTAATTTGCTAAATTAATGCCACAATTACAATATCAGTCAAAAATAATAGCAATTAGCAATTTTTTCCAAATCATGCAGCCCCATAAGGACCCAATCTAGGATAGTGTGTGTGTGTGTGTGTGGTGTGTGTGTGTGTGTGTGTGTGTGTGTGTGTGTGTGTGTGTGTGTGTGTGTGTGTGTGTGTGTGTGTGTGTGTGTGTGTGTGTGTGTGTGTGTGTGTGTGTGTGTGTGTGTGTGTGTGTGTGTGTGTGTGTGTGTGTGTGTGTGTGTGTGTGTGTGTGATGGATGGTCACTCAGTTGTCACAGGTGTTTTGGAGCCTGCCTGCCACTGTGTCCCATCCTAACGCACGGTTACCTGTTTTGTCACCCCCTTACAGCTCTGGACACCACCCCCCCTCACTTGCTACCCCCTCCCCTAAAAAGGACTGTCTCTCTACCTCCTCACCCTCTCCCTCTCTCTCTGTGTATCTGACTCTCCTCTCCTTCACCTAAATGGGTTTTTTCTCTCCTCTTCACACAGCTCCACCTGTTAACTCCATGTCTCATCCTCTCCACTTTAACTCACCCCCTCCCCCCTCCCCCGGGTGACAAGGCGTCCACATGTGGGACAAAGAGTATGTCTGTGCGGGACAATGGGACATGTTACTGGGATGCTAAGAGGTCGTTTAGATTTCGATAATGTCCAACTACTACATTATAAATATTATTAACACCTTAGAAACCATGCAAGTAAGTGACCTAAACATATTTTATGTATGAAAAACAAAACACCTTCTATACCAATTTGTAAATCCTTTGCCAGACTTTGTTGCTTGATTGATATCCGACACAACTAATGATGAAAGCCCTCGTTTGCTTTCTTAACAGCCATTGGATAAAAGCCAGGGTTTGACTGTCTGCATGTCGATCACAAAACGATACGATTTGTTTTGGACTCAGTTCCATATAAGATTAAAAAGCAATAATACTACATAGTACACAATAAAAGACAACAGCAAATACACACACGACTTACGCCTCATGTACACAGTTAACAACTTACGGACAATGACATATTGCACTAATCCCATGGACGACATTTAAACTACAATCAAATGCAAGACATTTTCTCAACCTGTGGGAGGCGGGACAAATGATACGACATGCTGTGCAGTCCCTCACCCAGAGAGACACCTGGTCACCCCCTCCTCTCACTGTCTCCTGTTACCCTCACGCTCCTTTCCTCCTGAAGTGACTCTCCTCCCCTGTTCTCCCCCCGACCCCCTCTCCCTCCTCCCCCACAGGGCCCCGTGCCTACCGCCGACCCCCCCAAGCTGAAGGCGGCCTCCTCGGAAAAGAAGAAGCAGGAGTCACGCAAGGATAAGAAATAGGATACGGGGAGGGGCTGGGGCCGACTGCTGCTCCAGCCCGTGTACCTGTCGCTGGCGAGGCCCAAGCATCAGCCGCAGAGAACCATAGCCAGAAAGACAGAGGGTGTGGGGGGAGGAGGGGGAGGGGAGGAGGGCCGGGTGCTGATGACCATTGATCTGGAGCTGACCCGGAAAAATGGGGAGGAGAAGTTAGCCGGTGAGGCGGGGAGAGGGAGTTCCGCCCCGCCTGGCTTCCTCTCCCGCCTCGCCGGCCAGCTCACCTTCAAAAAGTAAAAACCAATAGATGAGAGCAACACTTTTCCCTCTAGGCCCCGCCCCTCTTTTGGGTGAAAACTGTTTTAGCCAATTACACTTAAAAACATTAATAGTAGGCCTACTGCGCCTTTCTTCTTCTTCCAGGAGCCCAGTTACGATGGTCAGCAAACAATTAAAAAATCTCATTAGAGATCGATGACCAACGTCGATTTATGGTTTAATTGAAATCAATACTGGATCGATGTCCGGTCAGTCCGTCTGTGGACGAGTGGCAGGCAGCAGGCTAACACTCAAACACTATACATCAGGCACCACTAAGACGGTACAATACAGACACGATACAGAATAAATTGATTGATACGACACATCAGCTTTTGGGCATGATGAAATGATTGTTTACTGCTTGGCGGCGATTCCTTGTTTTTAACCGGAAAGTGGCGGGCCCTTCATTTTGGAGTTGCTCTCATCTATAGGGACGCAAGGGGGGAGGGGCAAGGGGGGAGGGGCCGTCGAGGATAAGAGAGTGGGAAGACGAGAGTTAAACCACAAAGCTACTTCACAACCTGAGTCAAATCATATCCGCTCTTGTCACAGGCTGATGACTGAGATCTGAGATGTGGTGATCATCTCTTCTGCCACTCGGCACCCCCAGTTTCTTTCGTCAGGTCATAAGATATGCCGTTTGAAGCGAGACCCTACGACGGCCGGGTTTGATAACAAAATCTAAAAAAGCTGCTCCCCGGGTTCTGCCTTTCTGGTTCCTTCATTGTGATCCTATCCGGCGGGAAAAAAGCTTTCTCCTCGTGCGTCCGACACGCATCACGAATGCCGAGCTGCGGGGACAAGCCAATTTGCTTTTTTCCAGAGGCGACCTATCAAACTAACTTTCTCCCCTCGACGCTGATCTCCATTATTTTCCCTCTCCAATCGCATCTCTTCCCCTTTCACTGTGAATGTTCTTGTTAATTCAAATTATAGAATTGATTTATATGCTAACTGCTCCATCCTGTTTCTCTTTCACTTCCCTTCCCTCTTTTTTTTCCTCTTTTCTCCCTCCTGTAGATAAAGGTCTGACTTCTCCATGACTGCCTTCACTCCTCTAGTCTGCGCCCTCCTTTTCTGCCCAGCCTGATGCAACCCCCATTATTTCCCATTATCTCTTCTCTTTCAAGACAGCACTGGCTATAAGACTAGTCCCACTACATCAGTGGCACCAGTGTCAAATAATGTTTTACAACGGCTGATTAAAGAGCCTGAATGCACTCATTGGGCGAACTGTAAAACTGTTTAAGGCCTAACAACGCACATAACTTCCTTAAGAGCAGCCCGAAAGACATCGCTCTGTGTTTAAGGCCCCCTGAATCCCCCCCCCCTTAATGTTTACGACTCAATCACACACCAATGCGAGTGCACTCTGCACTTCAGATGGGGGAAAAGAGAGACAGAGTGGAGTGTGATAGCGGGAGAGAGAATATGATTCCTGCTCTCAGCCGGGTCGTAGATAGAGGTTCAAGCCCTGGAGCTCGGGGTGATTCAATCCTCTCACATTTGAGCTAATGGAGGTTGTCACCGTGTCACCCGCCCTGGCTAAAGGCGGCTATTTCTGGACCTATAAGAGCGTAAGGGCTTACTGTAACAGCTGCACATTTTTCAGCCAGCAGGGGAGGGGGGTAGAGAAAAGAAAGAAGTGTTGTTTGTGTCCGTTTTGACTCGACGGGCGGCGACTGACAACCTGAAATGACGTCACGACCCGGAGGGCTGGCGGTTGTGTCCCGAGTCTGACGAAAAGGCTTTCCAGGAAGAGGTGCAGCTGCTACGCTTTCAGAGTTATTTTAGGTCCACTTAATCCTCCCGCACGTTTCTCCTCACCAACCCAGGGCTAATTATCTTAGCACTAGCTGGTGACAAGATATCTCTCTCTCCATCTCGCTCCCGGCCTCCTCTGCTGCCTTCCTTCCTTTTGTTATTCTCTCTTTATCTCCACTCCCATCTTTGGGATTCATCTCCTCCCTCCAATCCCCCTGTTTCATTCTCTCTGTCCTTACGTCTTTGGCTTCCTTTATCTCTTCCTCTTCCTGTCGCCTTTAGTGACTCTGCACCGCATTCTTCCCCGCGCAGAGAAAAGGCCTCGACACAATCCACTCGTCTCTTTAAGCCTCTCCTTATCAGACTGCCAGGCCTCCAGCTCAATGCTCTGCTCCTCTTCCTTCTCTCTTCGGTCCTTCCTCTTCTCTTTATTAAACTTGATGACGGACGTGTCTCTCCCCTCCCTCCGGCTTACCAAATGATGGACGAACGCCCTCTCACTTGCCCTTCAAAACGCCACCTCCCCCCGAGGCATGTCCCCTGCCGGTCCGCCTTCTTCCCCTTCCTTCACTGTGTTGTTTCTGCTGGTTCGAATGCCAGAACGCTCCTCCTCTGACCCTTACCGGCAAAGGACAGAAACACACGGGCAGAAATCGACCTTTAGTTCTCTCTGAGGAACTTATAATCTAGCTAGCTCTCCTTCGGTCGCAAATAGGACGCGTTTTATGTATATGTGTGTCTCGTTAAGAGTTTTAAAAGTGAGATTTGATATAAGCAAAACAAGTATGTCACCCTAAGTAAAGCACATGTAGACATTGTTTCCATGTGTACAAGAAACCACATGGAGAACATGTTTATCGAGGCAGGGAAGAAATGTATTCAATAGAATATGTTGCTATATTCCTGACCTTGTGTGTTATGGAAGGTGCTGTGTGGCTGTCTCTCTGGTGTATGTTTTATTTTGAGGCGAGAGAGAAGATGAGGGGTGGATAATGGTTTCTGTTCGCCTCAGATTCAGCCAGATGTGGCTGGGGAGGAAGGGTGCTTGCTGTGGGAGAAAGCATGAGAGGAAGAGACTTATCAGGCGTGTTAAGGCAAGCCACAAATCCATATGTATCACCACGGATCGTCTTCTCTTACCCCAGAGCTTTCTTTTAAAGGTGCTCCTTCCCCAACCCTGAGCCAAAGATGGATTGCGATCTGATGCTTGATACGCAGGGTGGATAGTGTAGATTTGAATGCTCCTTTAAAATTCATAACGGCAAAAAGGTGCTAAAATCCACATATTTATAACTGGAGATCTGTTTCACTAGTCGCTGTTTAACTGTCCAGTCACATGGGTTAGTCAGAATGTTTTTCATTAAAGCCACACAGACACCTGACATAAGACAAGTCGCATTAAAATGCCTTTTAAAAATGTTTTATATGTATTAGAACTGCATTAGTCTTATTGCACAATAACCTTCCTTTATTTAAAAAGACTGGAGCTTCTTATGTTTTTTTACATTTGTTTTAATGCTTGTGATAACTCCATACCACTAACAACTTTTGATGACTCTGTCTGTATAATACAGTATGTTGTAAAGAGAACGTAAATACAAATTAAAGCCCGAGCGCAGCTGTTATCAACAGAAGACAAAGTAAAGCTGAACATGTCTGCAGTCTTCTTTCTTTCAGCTCCAAGTCCCATGCATTGTGTAAATCTGTCACGAATGTCTCTGCCAAGACACCATTTCATGAACGTTTAAAAAGAAGAAAGTCTTCCCAAAATTAGATATCCACCTTTTGAAATATTTAAATACTCGGCTTGAAAGCAAAACTCATTACAGAATAGCACCGGCCTTATTAGCCATCCAAAGACATTTGCATACACAATAAGAACAATTTAGACGAGGGAGTACTGAAAGCTGAACATTGACCACCAGGTGTTTTTCTTTATACTCGAAAGGGAATTTCGTTTTGATATTAAACATTAAAGCTTTATCACGGGGAGAAAAATGGTCTCACCTCACCATGCCCTTTGTTATCCAACTACCAAAAAGTAATGACGATGAACGGAAAAGAAATGCTCGGTGACCATTCACAACCTTTTCGCATTTTACGGGGTTACGAAATGAGGTATAATTTTTAGAGAGGCTTATTTTTTTCTGACTTAACTGGCAGGCTGGGTTCAGTGAGAATACATAACCTTTTCAGAAACGCTCTGCTTTAAATTCAGACAGATGCATGACTCACGGTGCAACCAGTATTTATTTAATGACCACTGAACTGCTCAGAGAGGATGGCGTGTCACTTTCGATGCTATCCTTTGGAGCCGCGAGTTACCATGTGTATAATTTATGTAATTACAGCACCTTCACAAGAAAGATTGACACTTTAGGAGGTGTACATATTTGCTTTGTTGTTGAGAGCAGATGAAAATATTAACACTACTCACGTCTCGGTGTTAAGTAAGGAACAGAGATTAGCAAAGCATTAAGACTGTAGTTAAGGAAAAATAGGTCACCTGGTTTACTTAAAATATAAAAAAATATGCATAGCAGCACACCTAAAACTCAGTAGTTAACAAACTGTACCTTGTTTGTTTATTTTGTACACAGACAAAGGAAAAAATTATAATTTGAAACTTTAGTGCGAGTTATGTAAGGCTGAGTGTGCATATGTTTCTTTCCTGAGTGCAAGAATCTTTTTCAATTGTTCTTAATGAGGAATAAATGTAAATGGGCGCCAAGAGGAAAAGCACTGCACCCAGTGTCTTTTATCAAAGTGCTCTCAGTTTGTTTTGCGGTCACTCCAAACGCTTGTAGATCATTTTCAAAAAGCTCTTGGTTGTCACTGACTCTTCTATTCCAGATATACTTTGATTTGAGAAAAAAGAATGTCAAACAAATGGATAGTAGCCCAAAAAGATAATAAAAAGGCAATGTTGTTTTATAATACTGAGGTTTGAGCAGTGATACAAGGCAATTCAAAGTGCTTTACAAAAAACGAAAGACATTAAGACAATGGCATTTAAAAGTTACAGTGCAGTTTAAGATGTGAATAGTTCAATTAAAAGCAGCGGTAAAAAGAAAAGTCTTTAGTCTGGATTTAAAAGTAGTCAGAGTTGCAGCGGACCTGCAGGTTTCTGGGAGTTTGTTCCAGATATTTGGAGCATAATAACTGAACGCTGCTTCTCCATGTTTAGTTCTGACTCTGGGGACAGAAAGCTGACCAGTCCCTGAAGACCTGAGAGATCTGGATGGTTCATAGTTTAGCAGGAGGTCAGAAATGTATTTTGGGCCTAAACCATTCAGTGCTTTATAAACCAGCAGCAGTATTTTGAAATGTATTCTTTGACACACAGGAAGCCAGTGTAAAGACTTCAGAACAGGAGTGATGTGATCCACTTTCTTAGTGTCAGTGAGGACTCGAGCAGCGGCGTTCTGAATCAGCTGCAGCTTCCTAATAGATGTTTTAGTGAAACCTGTGAAGACACCATTGCAGTAGTCGAGTCTACTGAAGATAAAGGCATGGACAAGTTTTTCCAAATCCTGCTGTGACATTAGTCTTTTAATCCTAGATATGTTCTTTAGGTGATAGTAGGCTGATTTAGTAACTGTTTTAATGTGACTGTTGAAACTCAGGTCAGAGTCCATGACTACACCTAGATTTCTGGCTTTATCTGTTGTTTTGAACATTGCAGACTGAAGCTCAGCGCTAACTTTTAAACGTTCTGACTTGGCTCCAAAAACCATTACCTCAGTTTTGTCTTTGTTTAATTGGAGAAAGTTCTGACACATCCAGTCATTGATTTGTTCAATGCACTTACTCAGTGTTTGAATTGGAGCATAGTCTCCTGGTGAAATGGTTACGTAAATGTGTGTGTCATCCGCATAGCTATGGTAACTTATTTTGTTGTTCTTCATTATCTGAGCCAGTGGTAGCATGTAGACGTTAAAGAGAAGAGGCCCCAAGATGGAGCCTTGAGGTACCCCACATGTCATATTTGTCAACTCAGATGTGTATTTACCTATAGAAACAAAGTTGTTTCTGTCCTTTAAGTAGGATTCAAACCAATTTAGAACTGTTTCCGAAAGTCCCACCCAGTTTTCCAGTCGGTCTAGTAATATGCTGTGGTCAACAGTGTCAAACGCAGCACTGAGATCTAATAATACTAACACTGAAGTTCTGCCACTGTCTGTGTTTAAGTGGATGTCATTGAAGACCTTTACAAGAGCAGTCTCAGTGCTGTGGTTTGGACGAAAGCCTGACTGGAACACATCCAAACAACTATTTAAATGCAAGAAATTACTCAACTGTTGAAAAACAACTTTTTCAATGAACTTACCTAGAAATGGGAGGTTTGATATGGGCCTGTAATTGTTCATTACTGAAGCATCTAGATTATTCTTTTTTAAGAGCGGTTTAATGACTGCAGTTTTCAGGGCCTGTCGAAAAATACCTGAGTGAAAAGATTTGTTTACTATATGAAGTAGATCTGAGGCCATGCAGGGCAAAACATCTTTGAAAAATCCTGTTGGAATAATATCAAGGCAGCAGGAGGAGGATTTCATAAGTTGAATAATGTCCTCTAGGTTTTTATCATTAATCTGATGGAATTGTGTCATGGTGTTTGAAAACACATTTGCTGTTCCTGATGCAGAGGCACTTACTGCTTGTCTGATTTTCTGAATTTTGTCAGTGAAGAAGGAGGCAAAATCATTGAAGTGTTTTGCTTATAAGTTGTTTGCATTTAGCTAAAGTGTGATGTTTTCCTCATATTGCATTGCAATAGCCTGTTTAAAGTGATCATATAACAAACAACTAATCAGTACTGATACTGTATGCTAATAGATATAGGAGTGATAATAACACAGTAAATGCTTTGAATTTCTTAGATATAGCTATGCAGTATTCTTAACAGACTGGATAGCAGCAGACAATAGAAGGCTTATTACAACCAGAAGAGACATGAGACTTTTATTTTTTAGAGACTTGAGACTTGACTTGGACTCGTGGCCAAAGACTTGAGACTTGATCAAGTCTCACCCCACAAAGACTTGAGACTTGACTTGGACTCGGGACCAAAGACTTGAGACTTGACTTGGACTCGTGACCAAAGACTTGAGACTTGATCAATTCTCACCCCACAAAGACTTGAGACTTGACTTGGACTCGTGACCAAAGACTTGAGACTTGACTTGGACTTGCAAAAAAAGACTTGTGAACATCTCTGTTGCACGCCCTGGTGGATAGAAATTCAGAGGCTACTGACACTGGGGGGTTAGTTAGTCTGTCGACGGTAGCAAACAAGGCACATGCATTGTTTTTGTTTTTGGTAATGATGTCAGAGAAGAAAGACTGTCGTGCGTTTTTCAATTCCAAATTATAAAGGCCAAGTCTCTCTTTATAGATTTCAAAGTGAACCTGGAGATTTGAAAACTTAGAACCATAGAAACTAAACAGTGAAGCCCACCTTTTTTGTTTAAGCACTCCCTCGCGGCATATGGACAGAGACATTACATTGCATTTAGTGGACGATTTTATGCTTTTATGCTTTAATGCTTTATGACATTTAGAGACCCTGTATATTTACAAACAACCACCATGCAACATAACATAACTGCACCTTAAACCACAAATTGTCACATTTCTGAAGCTGTAGAGAGAGAAAGTCAAATACCGAGTTGTATAGTCCATGTGTTCATAGGCGGCGCGTGAGGCTCAGGTTTGGGAAGGCTCAATAACTTTTTGTACCTGACGCTGCCCGTCTCCGGCGTCAGAAAAGAGATCGACTCAGTGAAAGCACCGCCTGCTGATCAGAGCTCAGTGTGTGGAGTTTAAATATATCAAGTCATATTACAGGATAAAGGATTAAACTGCCGTATGCAGGGAAGACACCGACGTGTCGCACTTGTCATTCATATCACATCATCAATCAGATCATCGATCATATAATATAATATTGTGGTGACACGTTATTGGACATAATTCACCTTCAGGCTTGTGTTGCAACACGGACCCGTTAGAGTGGGACACCGGAAGTTAGATTCATTCAGGCTTGCATGACATGCAGTAGCAACAAGTGTATTCCAGTCTTGTGTTTGAATAGTCTATGGTTTGAATGTATAATAAAGTGTGGAGTTCCATACTGAACACACCGTCTCCGACTCCCATTCATCGGCTCTACAATATCATATTTCCTTATCTGAGTCAGCTTCTCAAGCCATTAGGTTGACGAAACACTCAACTCAAATGGGGCAGTGATATCATAAAACTGTTCTATGCTTTCAAACACTTTATAGTAGTTTATTTATTTTTTAACCAGTTGTTCTATATTCACCTTGCAGGTGCAACTATGTGGCTTGTATCCTGGATTACATGTTTAAATTATGGTTTAAAGGTGGGGTAGGTAATTCACTTCAGAAACACTTGTTGTCATATTCCATTAAATGCTCTTAACGTCCCGATAGCAATGAATACATTAAATTCTTTGACAATAAATCCATAAAAAAATGTCATCTGTGGAAGCCGTGGCGCTGGAAAAAGCACGACCAATCATCTGAGCCGGCCCGGCTAAAATAACTGGATGGCCTACCTGCCGGTCAGCCTTCCATCTGTGCACAAAATTATCTCGTGCCCTCATTGGTCATGTGTGCGTTCGTGTGTGTTAGAGGAGGGGCTCTGTAAGGAAGTCTGAAGGAAGGGGCAGATTTTTTTCTGCTGCGTACTTTCAAGTTCTAGCTCACTCGAGCTGGTTTCTCCATTCTTACCTACCCTACCTTTAAAGTTCATATTTGTCCAATATTATTTTACTTTTCATTAATGAAGTATGACGCTGCGCTGTCAGTACACTTGTCCAGGTCTCTGACTTGTCCCTGTTTGTGATTGGTCAAATGTTGCTACGCTTTCAGCTAGAGAGAGAAACAATGGCTTGATTTACGGGCCGTTTCTCAATCGCAAGTAAAACTGCTGCAGAGCAACTATTTCAAGTATACTACGTCATCGAGTAGCGCCAAAGGACTGTTTAAATGCATTTTAAATTTGCAATTTGAAGGCTTAGCCTTCCCTAGCCTACAGTACCCGCCGCCCCTGCATGTGTTTTCATAAAACTTTGGACAGAGCCAAGCTAGCTGTTATCCCTTTGAGCTTGCTAGGCTAAGCTAATTTCCTCCTGGCTCAAGCTCCATATCTCACACGCATGAAAGTTACATCCATTTTTTTTTCATATGTGCCTTGGCATGAACTTAAATACGCATATTTATAAAAATGTATCTGACAAAATCTCAAAAACATATAAAAAAGGGCATTAAAGCAAGATGTTTTTAGCTTTTGTTGAACAGAAGCCACTGTGGCCACATGTCCTTTTACCGGGTAAACATGCACTGAATTTCTAAAGTTCCTCTCTGGTAAGTTGCTAGAATTTCTTTTATCACATACCATTGCAATGTTCACCTGTGACATATGATATGACATTAAAATGTATTGTTACAGTAGCACAAGTAAGCAAATACTCAAGAGAAGGCTAGTGAAAGTAAGCTAACATTAGCTACTGCTAGGCTACATCCCACTAGTAAGGAGTGAAATACCTGAGTAAATTGACTTTATCAAGGTTTATGACTTACCCCCTAAACGCACTAGGAGCGTCTGCGCCGCGCTGCGCCGCGCCGCGCTGCGCTGCGGCTGCGCCACGCTGCGACCTCCTCCTGCAACCTAACACACCAGGCGCGTTTCAAAACGTTGCGGAAGCGGAGCGTCGTGTGTGCAGCCTCGCAGTTGTTGTTGATTTTGGAATATTTCCTGGACATTTGTACTTCTACAAGTAAGTAGGCTACGTAGTTAAATGGTTTATGTTTGTGTCTGTTTAAATCGTGTTTATTGTTGTTATTTCCTATGTTGTTGTGTTGTAGACTACAGACACAGTTAATAATAATTGTAATATTCCAGTTATAAACGACATGAATCAAAGATGTGTTGCTGTATTTTAGCGGTAAAAAAATATGCATTCATCATCATAATTATTGTATATATATATAATTGACAGTGCCTGTAAACCGGAGGAGAACGCTGGCATGTATTCTCCTACTTGAAAGACGGTGGTGGGGGGGAGGAGAAGGAGCCGGTTTTGGGTGCACCCCCTCAACCAGCAGAGCAGACAACAAGGTGATTTTCATCACTTCCTGCCTGCGCCGCGCCGCGCTGCGTCAAAAATAGGATTCATCCTATATTTTAGAAATTCCTTGCGGCGAGGAGCTTCTGGGACGCTTCGAGCCGCGGCGCAGCGCGTCTGGTGGAATAGCACCCATTGACTAGAGTGGCCGCGATCTTTGCGAACGCCGCGGCGCGGCCGTAACGCAGCGCAGACGCTCCTGGTGCGTTTAGGGGGTTAGGCTTTTTTTGTAGGTTAAAGGGGACCTATCATGCAAAATGCACTTTGTGATGTCTTTTATAAATAAATGTGTCCCCGGTGTGTCGGGGAACTCACGCAGCATCAGCAAATAAAACCCTCTCTCTTTTCCTCCGTACCCAAATCTTTTAAAAACGGGTGTACAACGAGCGGATACAGATTCCATCCGAACTGACGTCAAATCGGCAGCGGACCCACAGAAAGTTGCTATCAGAAACAATGCCTGACGTGTTTTGGACGTCTTTGTTTACATTAGCAAGCCTCGCTAACACTCAGAGCTAACCTGTACTGAAGAGGACATGTGTTTTAAAAAGCAGGAAATACAAAAAGAACTCACCTTGTGATAAACCTGCAAGAGAAAAAGCATTTGAGCTCCATACTATTTCAGAAATAACCCTTGACGTAGTCTTGACAGGATGGCATTTTATCACAACCGAATTTAACTTTATCTCCGGTTAAATTCTGATCAGGCATTAGCTCCGCCTCCTCTTCTTTCTTTTTTTCAAGCTGAGGACCCAAGATCCGCGTTTCTCTAACAGGGCTGCAAAAGAAGGGTTTGAGCAGTATGAGGCATGGCTACAATGTGTGATCTGAAAAAAACTTCACAGACATGTTTTATATAGGTATGGCCCTGCAATATATTTTTCAAATATAGCATGATAGGTCCACTTTAAGTTAGAGGCAAGAATATTAGCTTAACACAGTTTTAGCTTTCTTCTCTTATTCCTTGATCCATTGAGGTTAAAATTGACATATTTAGTAACCTATCTTTTTTTATGAAGCTGAAAATAAATGTTTTATCATACTGTATTATTAGAAACGTTAATGGGAAACATTTTTCACCACAGACATGCTAAGAACTTTGTAATAAGGACAGCTTAATAACCACACCCTTTAGTGTAGAAAAAGTCAACCCAGTCTCACGGCATTTTGTGTTTTAGTCACAAAATGAATCTATTGATTCGTGTTCACCAACACGTTTTTCCCATTTTTTTTTTTTTTAAAAAAGTCCGACATTATACAATTTAAAAATAATTTTAAAAATCGTGGTATTGAGAAATAAAATGTTTGTATGAACCACACAGCTTCTGGTCTTCCAAGACCCGACCGGAAAAAAAGACGTGGTGCAGGCACGAAACATACTACCAATAGAAATACATTGCTTTTAAAGTCATTCTGTGTGACACGAAAAAAATGGAAAAACCGTGTTTGTGAACACGAATCAATATTCAATTAATTTGGTGACTATAACACGAAATGCCGTGAGACTGGGTTGAAAAAGTAGAAGAAACCTTGAACAGGAGCCAGTGGCCCATAAGTACATTAAAGTTTCAGCTCATACAGGATTAAAAGCATGCAATGTAGGAAGAGTCAACGCTTTAAGTCATTGGCAACTTGTGAGAAGACATTTGGTAGACTACTTATTTGACACGGTATCATTCGCTGCATCTGTTGCGTGGGCGAAGTGTCCATGACCCGCCTTATGTTAGAAATATGTTGCTAATTGTGGTGTTATACAAGTCACTATAAATTCAAGCAAAAGAAACAACTGATCTTTGAGGATCTATTAACAAACGATTCAACAGATATTGACAGGATTTTTTTTAATGCAGAACAGACCTAAGGATTCAGTCTGTGTTTAGTATCAGAAAAAGCTGAATATAAATGTTATTTTATATCTTAAAGGGCCAATATATGTCCCTCATTATCACATTTGCACTGCATGTTATGTGGAGTGCGAGGGTTTGTTTCTGATGTTGACAGCATTGATTGGTGGCGGTTGTTTTCTATGCAACCATGTGTGTTGGTGGGGGGGGGGGGAGAATATGTAGCAGGTACACGCACACACACACAAACACAGAGAAACCTTCACTGTGTGAGAGTTTGGGTGTAAAGAGGCCATGGTATAGAAGTATGTAGAGAGGAATGGCATGGCTTAGGTTACCCTGCAAGAACTAAAGGCACAGCGTGTTTGGTGAGGGGGTGCCAGGCCCAAAAAAGCCACAAGTGTCTTCCACACGTGGGGGGGGGGGGGGGGTCTCAGCTGTGGCCCCTGAGCGCTGTCCTTCACATTATAACCTGTCGACGTCTGGATATTCAGCATGGGTAAAGGGGTAAGTGATTTTCATTTAAAAACATCTACCGTAAAGTGCTTGTTTGTTTTGTCGCTCTCAAACCTTCGCTTCCGGTTGAAGCTGTAGTAATGCAGGACTCAGTTGCTGCGCTCCTACTGTGATTTATATACAGTAACAGCATATGGCTTGGATATGCATCATGGAAAACTACTGAGATTTCTAAACCCGTCTGCAGCGCTGGACTTTCCTCAGACTGCTGCTGTTTATTTGTTTTCTTTAAAGACAGTATAATTTCAGGATGATGGCTTTTCTTCTAAATAAGTTTTGTTACCGGCTTGCTGTTTATTTGGGTAATTACGTAATTTAGTTTTTTATTCTCTCCATCAGGCCCATTCCATTTAGCTTTATGGGGGGACAGGCTGGTAATCTTCCTCACACACAGTGGGGGGAAATTGCTATGCGAGACACATTTCAGGCACTCCACCGACTCCGCGCTCCGTCTTTGGCTTTTTTTGATTACTTTTCACTGTGTCACTCGCTCGCACTCGGTGTGTATCCCTCCTTCACTGACATGCACACGTGCTGCTAAGAGAAGACTGACAGCAGCAGATGATTTCCATGATGCACCATTCTTCCAACTGTTCATGACACACACACTCGCTCTCAGGCACACAAATAAGGGAACTTTCACTATGAGAAAAATATTTTCTCCTCCATATTCAGTGAATGGTTTGCCAATATTGCTAGGAGACTGAAACCGTCATACACACAAGTCTATTGTGCTTACACTGACTCTTGTAATACGTGGCTAGACACAATGTGGCTACAAGCACAAAAGCCCAGTCTGTTTTTGTTGTGGAAGTTTAGGATAATGTGTAATCTCGCTCTTCCTCCTTCCCTAGTTTGGTGCCGAGAATATGGGGAAGAAGAAAAGGAAGGAGAGGGATTTGGAAGAGCTGAAGAAGGAGGTGTCCTTGGTAAGAAAAATAAGCTCTCACTGCTCCTCCCCACACTGATTGATTCTATCGCTGCTCCCAAATAGTGTCACGCCAAAGACACGGGGATATTTAACAGGGAAAATGAAAACAGTGGCCAGTAAACAAAAAGGCAATCCAACCTGCTTCGAGTTGTCGGTTGTAGATGAGCCAGCCTGTCCTCTTCTATCGCTTCCACCAACCCTCTGGCTGCTCTTCTTTGTACTCAGAAAGATGCTGAATAATTTGTGGGCCACCAGCGGTGCAGAGCAGCGTCTTTGTCTTGTGCAGAGCTGTATCCCTTTGAGGTGCTGTCAGAACGCAGCCAAGCGATGCCCATGAAAACTGGGTCTACGTTTTGCTGCACGCACTATCTCTGATAAAGCAGCTCTTGTCAATTATCAAGTTGGCCCGTTGACCTATGGGAGGAAAGAAACCTGTCAACACTTCCAGCGTTGTTCGGGGCTTTAGTGTCCACTTCCATCCGTCTGTTTCATGTACTTCTTTCATTGAGTGATTTCCTACATCTCCCCCCAGTGTTCCTTTAAACAACCATCAGACAATGGCTGATCAATATTGGGTGTAAGGGCATACAGTGTAAATAAAGCCTAACCAGTGAACGGATCTGTGAACACTCGGGCATGTCGTTGACGGTGGCCAAATCACTTTCGTTGTGGTCCTCCGAGGGGACTGTATTGATGGATTTCTGCCTGTCTTATTTTTGAATGAACAAAGCAGCCCTTCATGCTGTGGGACTGACACCTTCCTGACAGCTGCTAGCAGGAATTTGTGTGGCTCCAGAACCAAGCTCCATTTCAGCTACAGGGGAAATCTCGAGGTGCAATATGCTGCGCAGGAATAATAATGCAAACATGCCACCAATCAGAATCAGAAATCATTTTTCTGTCTGGTAATTAAGACAAGTACAGCTTTACAACAGCAACGAGACACAATTAACAAAAGGGGCTAACGTTTTTGTAAATGTGCGAAACACAGATGTAATAGAATAAAATAGATACGGTAGAAATCAGTTGCAGAATATTACGGTAACTGAACTAGCAGCCAGAATTAGAATACAACCTGAACACAGGAAAATTAACCTGCAAATCAATGTTTAAGGAATACTTTCCCTTGAAATTGACAATTGGTGTATGAATTACTCACCTTGCTAATGCTAATGCTAATGCTAATGCTCACTCATGTGCTAATCGTGCTTTGGGTACTGATTATGAATACGTGTTATTACTAGAAAGGTTGAGTGAAAATGCATGTTTTTGGGTAATATAAGTGAGCACACAACTCGGATTATAATGCAGAAGTTAAAGTTGTTTAGATGCAGTTTTGTTGTTGCTAAATGCAAACACCCATACACTTAATTCTTTAAGACTTGCCTCTGATTTTTGATTCTTTTCGGGGCAGTCGAGAAAAAGAAAGTATGGTTTCACAAATTCAAAGAAACTTGATCAAGTTGATATCCAAATGCTTCATGGGGTGACTTATTCCATCAGGCAGTGTTTTTCAGTTTTCGAGTGCGCACGTTTTTACAGCTGGAGAACAAACTAACTCGTGCTGCACTTGAGGTTTGCTCCCCTCTAGTTCAGCACTACTCAGAGATTCAAAGATGCAGGGGAGTGCACCTCACTGGTTGACCTCTTGACCATCTGTCATGGGAAATAAATAATGTATATATATTCCCTGGATCCATGTCAGCTATAGAATAAAGTCTTTTCTTAGTGAGATGTGTAATGGATCAGTGCCCTCCAGATCTATATGACCCTGGCTTGTTATTAATAATTCCCTTTACAGCTGCAGCCATGCACTCAAAGCAGAATATTTTGCTGTAAAATTATATGTACAGTTTCCCATTTATTTTACGTCATTGACAAATTACCTTAGAAAACAATGTTACTGGCCAATTACCATTATACCAGATTGTATTCTGTGTTTCTGCTCCCCTGAAGAACAGATTAAAACAGATTATTTTCTGCCTACAGGACGACCACAAACTCACTTTGGAGGATCTGGGAAACCGCTATGGAGTGGACCTCACACGGGTAACACAAACAATCTCATTTACACATGCACAGAAACACACACACACACACAACAATGCTGCCCACAGAGATGTGATCTGTGTGTGTCGGTACGTGTGAGCAGCATCCAAACTGAGACCAAACATTTCTTTGGTCAAGTTTGATCCACAGCGGCGTCCTCGGCTCACCTTGAGCCTCATTCATCTTTAATCCCCCAATCACACAGATGCACACACAGACACACACACTTTGATGCCATGACAGACAGCATCGAATACATCACGCCATTTCTTATGCCGTAAACACATTTGCGCCGTACCTTAAGTTTGACATTGCAGCTGAAGTGAAACTGATTTTATCTTTTTGAGATTAGTGTTGACAAAAATATTAAACCAAAAAACATAAAAATGCCAAAGGAAACCGGCTTAACCTCTGGAGAAATGTGTTTTTTGACATTGTATCTCGCTACATGTTCTTCAAATACATGCATGAGTTGAACATGACACTATTAGGAATTAAATGATGAAAAATAAATATCAATAAATCCAGCAGTTGTGTTGCCTTAACCTTAGTAAGAACATTCTCCCTGTTTATTATACCCGTAGTGTCGAATAGGCCAAGCAGGAATACTTTATGTTTTGCAACTGTAGCAGTCAAATAGCTTTTTAAGCCATGGTGAAAATGGGGTCGTTGTGTGTTGTAATAAGATTCCTAGCTGTTGGGAAAATAATGAATGAAGCCTTCTAATATCAGAGTACACATGATAACAAAGGCCCTACGTAGCTGTTTTAGCATCAGGACTGTCTTAGGCATGTGATAGCTATGTGATTAACATGTTGATTCAGCCTCTATGGGGATACATATGACTCATGTCTATTGCTTACGCAGGCCTTAGCTAATCTAAAACTAAACATTGAATACTGCTTTGAACCGGTATTCTGCATCTTGTGACTGTGTAACTGCCTCTCTTGTATATCAGCATGTGAAGGACACTGCTCAGGACCAAATGCTCTGTGTGTGGTGACTACTTCCATTCTTGAGAGGATAATAAAAACATGGATCCTGAGATTGAAGCTCAAGCCGGTGACGAGTGATATTTTTCTAACCGATGCAACAGACTCATTCTTAGAAATTGCTCTCCCTCAGGGCCTGACCCACGCCAAAGCCCTGGAGGTTCTGGAAAGGGACGGTCCCAACGCCCTGACCCCCCCGCCCACCACCCCAGAGTGGGTCAAGTTCTGCCGTCAGCTCTTTGGCGGCTTCTCCATCCTGCTCTGGATCGGTGCCATCCTCTGCTTCCTGGCCTACTCCATCCAGGTGGCCACAGAGGACGAGGCGGTCAATGACAACGTGAGCAACTGCTTGCACACATGTACGAGCACACACCTCACATATTAATCACTCGCAGGCACACAGAGATGCAGGTACATGGGCAAAGACAGCTGCAGGTAAAACAGGTACAGGAGACAGAAATAGAGACATACACATTGACATATCCACGCTTACATGATGGTATGGTTTTGTTAATTTGAGGGATTTTGTCCGGTCACTTACCAAAATGCTTAAGATATTATATTTTCAACCTCAAAATATACATTACGATATGGTAAAAATATGCAAAAATCACACATTACTGATTTAAGTGACGTACAGATGCGACGTTCTGCATTACATCCAACCAAACTCTTCTTCTAGGTAAAGCGATCCTTTTATATCCACGTCTAAATGTAGGTTCTGAATCTAGTTATTGATTGAAGTTACTGAAATCAGTCAAGGTCGGTTCCAGGGTTGTATTTCAGGCATATCCAGGAAAAAATATAGATATTCTCAATTAAAGGTGGGGTAGGTAAGTTTGAGAAACCGGCTCGAGATCGCTAGAATTTAAAAATACACAACCGGAGAAAATCTGCCACTTCCTCACAGAGCCCCTCCCCCAACACACACGAACGCGCACATGACCAATGAGGGCACGAGATAAGTTTGTGCCCCGATGGGAGGCTGACAGGCAGGTAGGCCATCCAATTGGTTGTACTTTTTACAGTATTACGGCTTCTACAGATGACATTTTTTTATGGATTTTTTGTCAAAGCACTAAAGATATTCATTGCTATCGGGATGTTAAAGGTGGGGTAGGTAAGTTTCAGAAACCGGCTTGAGATACACTTTTTGCTATATTCCATGGAATGCTCTTAACATCCCGATAGCAATGAATATCTGAAGTGCTTTGACAAAAAATCCATAAAAAGATTTCATCTGTAGAAGCCGTAATACTGTAAAAAGTACATGGCCTACCTGCCTGTCAGCCTTCCATCGGGGCACAAACTTATCTCGTGCCCTCATTGGTCATGTGCGCGTTCGTGTGTGTTGGGGGAGGGGCTCTGTGAGGAAGTGGCAGATTTTCTCCGGTTGTGTATTTTCAAATTCTAGCGACCTCGAGCCGGTTTCTCAAACTTACCTACCCCACCTTTAAGGAATACTTCATTTTCTCCAAAGCTATTTCCCTCTGAAGCTGCATCTTCAACGTTAAGCTTTTTTCCTGCATGTTGATTATAACGTTCATACATACACATTTCTGAATTGGATTGAACAGTTATGGAGAGTTTCAGCCAAGCATGTCCCTCAATAAAGGTTTATCCTGCAGCTTGAGTAATATTGGTATTGGCTGCGTAAGAATGTATTCTGAGAAAGATTTATCCTCCAAGTTAAACAAACCCTAAATAGCTCAGTTGCTATTTTTGCAAGTGATAGCTCAATATGTTCATACCATCTGTCGATAACATTTTAGTTCCACCAGAAATCAAGAACTTATATTATGAAATGATTTTAAAGCATGCACATTTAACAAAACACACATTTGGCATCCTTAAACCGAATCGTTAACCTTCTACCAGGGACCAGAAAGTGTTTAAATACTTCATTTTGGTGATTTCCTTATGGTTTATCTTCTCGTGGGGAGATTATTCATGATGACCTTTACTTAATCAGAATGTCCTCTTGACATCTAAATCTCCTTCCTGAGAGTCCTTGCCAAAATGGCAACACAATTAGGTCACATGTACCAACACACAGCAAGCATCCCGAAAGGAAATACAAAATATAGTAAAGCAGGACGAAAAGGAATAGCGCGCCACTACTTGATCCTCGTAAGTAGAGAATTACAAGTACACAAAGACATCGAGCCCGCCTCGGAGAATGTGACGTAAAACCATCCGCCGTGACTGGCATTAGCAGCGGTAAATTCTCAGACCACCCGCTGTGCAAATGGAGCCACGCAGCCATCCATACAGTGCACTTTATGACTCTGAGTTATTACGCAATCATCACTCGGCGTTCTCCAAACCCCAGACAGCATTAAAGCCTTGCATAATATACAATAACATACTGTACAGATAGGCACGCGCACGAACACACGTGATAAGTGTAATCTCCCTCCTTTAATCAGGCAGCGAGTACGTACAGCTGGATGCTCTGCGACTTCAAAAGCCCCGACTGCCTGCAGATTTGGCGCTTTGCATAATGTACAAGCAGTTATTTAAGAGTAAAACCCCCCGAACAGGACTTCACACGTCACTTTGTTCTCACTTAAACCCATTTTTAACATTATTTGATGGTCTGTTGAGGAATTGTCTTCAGTGTGAGGAAAAAAAAGGTTTATTATCCCCAGGTTTTCTAAAAGTGCTGCTCAGTTTACACAACATATTTTATTATTCATGTGTCTGGAGTTCAGGAGTTATTATTTAAATCCATTAAACTTTAGTACATTCAAATGTGTCAGCTGCCTTGACAGATGTTGTCTTTGCATTTATGTAAAACTGGTGAATAAGAACAAGTCTCTCCCAATTGGAGAAGCAAGCAAAAGAGCTCAAATCTGCAAAAAGAAACACGTGAAGACGAAGCCACCGTGAGAGTGGAACATGTTGTAAACACAGATTTTCTGAGGATACAAATGTATTTCCTGGTTCAGAACATTTTGCACCGTTACCTTAAAAAAGCCATAAAAACACGCATTTAAGTGTAAAAAAGCAAAACAGTCTGTTCCTGTCAAATGAAAGCAGCACCTTCAAAAGAAAGGGAAACTTTTCAGGGCTTTTAAAGAATTTCATTTTCCAGGAGTCCGGGACATACAGTACAGAGCAGCTGGCAGACGCTTTCATCCAAAATAAAACCTGGCTGTCTAGTTTGCGTCAGCCAAGAGCTCAACCTATCACAGCTTGGTGAAAAGGAAAATATTCACAGGAAGTCCAAATAAAAAAGGACCAAAATAAGTCAGCCAGGCTCCAGTTCAGATTAAATATATCTTGTACCCCTTTTCCACTGAGAATCAGTTCTAGCGCCAAACTGGTGCTCGTTTGGTTCTCATTTAGTTCTAAGTGCGAACTGGTTTTGTTTCCCACCGCCCAGAAAACCAAATAGTGCCTCGTCATTACTCCCATTTAAAGGTCCCCTATTATACTGTTTTTCATCATAATATTACAGGCAGGGCCGCCCCTGGCCAACTTGGGGCCCCAAGCGACATTGTGAGATGAGGCCCCCACCCCCCCCAACCGACATGAGTGAACAACATTTTTTTGAAAACAAAGTACTTTGCAAATATATAATTCCTGTTTATTATTATTATTATTATTATTATTATTATTATCAACAGTTACTTTGTTATACAGTGAGGTAAATGGTGAATGTGCATGTATGTCGATCAGTATGCGTTTACAGGTGAATACGTCGGCATTTCCTGCCAAATACTAGCCTCAAAAAGATTAAAATATAATTAATGAAAATAAACTACTTCTACTAATAATCATAATCAATTCAATAATATAAATACTATATTATTTTATTGTCATATAGTTGTAATATAGTCAAGACAAAACATGCTTATGACATGCTCAAAAACGGATATTTCTTAAATCTGTATTCTAGTTCCCTCTGTCAGCAATGTATCAACAACTACACACACATTGCTATCAGTATTTCTCTGTGTTGTGGTTGACATGACGATGACTGCAGGAGTTAAGCGGAGAGGCTGAGCATCACCATGAAATGTGCAAATTGACATAAAAATGAATAAAAGGGGAAAAAATGCTCCATGTTTTTTAGGCTGTAAACTTTAACTGTTATGTAAGCCAACTAGACAGACAGTGTATCACTCTTCCTCCTGTACATTAGCAGATAGAAGGCATCACATATTTGAATGAATGGTAAATAAAGAATGGAAGTAACTGCATCTCCATTAGCCTATATGCTCTGCAGAGACTGCCTTCTTCATGTCGTGAATTGCAGCTGATGTTTTAATATGGCAATTGGCAATTTGACTTATACAACATTCACAAGTTGTACATTTGACTCATACAATAACCCACCTTCGAGTGATGCTCTAGTTTCTTCATGTTTTGTTTTTTGTCCCTCTCGGACTGAAACTGTCTTTTCACCGACATCTCTTCACCTGCACTAGCGGCCGTATCAAAGCCGTGATTGGTCAGATGTCGATTCATTGCAACGGTGTCGGGTTAAAGACGTGCTCCCCTTGTCACCTCTCACTCTCATGTGTCAGAGGGGGGTGAGCGGAGAACTGCGCACCGCAGCTGAAGCCCTCTGGGCGGGGCCCCCTGCAGGCTGCGTGATTGGCCTGTCGGGTGCAAAACATGTCTCTGAAGTGTTTGGCTCCAAAACACCAAACAGATCATTGCAGCATTACCCATAATCCCCTCTGTTTCACTTTGATGGAAAAGGGGTGTTGGTGGCCTCGCAGATCAGAGTCTCTTGTTTAGGTTTTCTGGGTTTGCAAGACAGACTTTCATGTGGACTAACATTGAATCATCCAAGAGGACAGGAATAGTACACGATAATCCAGCTTTAAGGTGGCTTTTCCTTTTAAATCTAACACTGGGATTGTCTTGCTCTTAGCTCTCAGCCTTTAAGGTTTTGCTGTTTTAAAACCTTTTTGCGGTTTGTAAATCCCCTTTTCCTCTGCCGAAAAAAGCCTAACATGAACCTAACTAAGTGGATCATGACACCTCTCCCCTTCCGGCCCTGCTTTGCCCCGTTCAGCTGTACCTGGGCGTGGTGCTGTCCGCCGTGGTCATCATCACCGGCTGTTTCTCCTACTTCCAAGAGGCCAAGAGCTCCCGGATCATGGACTCCTTCAAGAAAATGGTGCCACAGGTAAGTTGAGTTGTTTGGTGTACTCTCACAGCTTTCAGAATCAATAAGCTGTCCTTCAAGTAGAGCTTACACCCTCACTTGAGTGGAAACCTAATAAGCTTGCACAAAGGAAGAATAAATGTTTGAGCCAACTTTGGATTGTGAGTGTGTTTGCATAAAAACTCCCCTCGCGTTCCCCCCCTAAGCACTTCGATTACCTAATACTTTAATCTATTTAGGCTTTTTCACTCCACTCTCTTGTCTGCTTTCCGACTACCTGTCTTTTTCCTCCTGCTTTTCCACTCCCGCTATCTCTTCCTTTCTCATATACCTCTGCACCCTCCGGCTCTTCCTTTCCTCTGACTAAATCCTCTCTCTGTTCGCACCCTCCCTCTCCCCTCTCTTCCCTTTTTTCTCCATGCCAGCAAGCGTTGGTGATCCGTGAGGGGGAGAAGATGCAGATCAATGCTGAGTTTGTGGTGCGGGGAGATCTAGTGGAGATCAAAGGAGGAGACCGCATCCCGGCTGACCTTCGAGTGGTCTCCTCCAGCGGGTGCAAGGTAGGGGCACTGGAGGTCTCAGTGGGATTCCACTGACTTGCTATTTCACACCTGCTTTCAATATAATAATGATAATACATTTTGTCGTGGCTTCCTTCCTTGTTTATCTATCAAGCCACTAGACGCCCTAAACAGACATGTTTGAACTCGTCTTCTTCCTTTATATGTGTGTTACTTACAGTTGGAAGAGTTGCTTGGCCTCTGATGGTTTGGATGGTATTAAGAGATGTGTTGAATAACAAACTTTTACATGTGCAACAAAGAAAAGAGGCCTTTACAATGTTAAAAACAAATAAGCAAAACTCAAATTAAATAACAAACAACTTAGGCATTCTTTCTTCTTGATAAGGCTCATATAACTTAATAACTTAAAGGGTAGTTTAACGGTTAAAAACGGTTCCCTGACGGCGTCTTTCTAGCCGGTTGTCCATCACTTTCACTTTGGAGCAGGCGCCGTGGGAATTGTAGTCTTTTATAGTGTGTTGACTACAGACGTCACAATTAGGTGGCCTTTCTTATCAAATCAAAATACTGGCTCTAACACATTTTATTTAAGGCGCCTTCAGTGCCGTCCCTGGCCAACATGAGGCCCCGCGCAAAGGAGGGGGGGGGGGGGGGTGCCGCGCCACACTAATAGGTGCGCCGCATTTTCGACTCAGTTGAGGCACCCTCCTCAAGATGAGGCCCCACGCAGTCTGCGTGATCGGCCTGTAGGGAGGGCGGAGGGGCTTGAATGTGGAATATTATTATTATAATATTATTATTACTTGAATATTATTGAATCTATTTTAATTTGAATCAGTCTTTTTTGTTGTCATCATCTTAAGTTAGTGTTAGAGCCAGTGGTGTAATGTAATGAAGTACATGTACTCGAGTACTATGATATTGAGGTACTTTACCTTAATATTTCCATTGTATGCTATATTATATTTATTCAATACATTATTAAAGCCAAAATTAAAGTTCTTACTCCACTAGACTGAACTAATCTAACTATCAGACAGCTTTAGTTACTAGTTATTTTACAAATTCCAAAATGTAGTTTATAAAATATACATATAAACTAATACATGCATTATAATATATATAATTGTAGGTTAAGATATCCAGCAGCGGTATTAAAATTAGCTCCAGATTCACCAGCCTTTATAAATACATTAACGCATCAGATGTCAAATTCTAATGTAATATATATATTAGGGCTGTCAAACGATTACAATTTTTAATCAGATTAATCACAGCTTAAAAATTAATTAATCATGATTAATCACTATTCGAACTATGTCCAAAATATGCCATTTCTTTATGTATATTGTTGTGGGAATGGAAAGATAAATGAAAGAAGGCGGATATATCCATTTCACATACAGTATGTATGTTTATTGTAACATTGTTCTGTGTGTCAAAATGAAAGACAACCCACACACACGCTCTGCTTTTTCTAATAATGCTGGCTACTGAGACAAAGGGCTGGTGACGGAGAATCAATACAAACTTTGTTCTGACTGAGTTATATTCACATCATTATGCTTGATTACTTTTTTTAATAAGGGAGACTTTATATATAAAAAAGGAAGTATACAAATATACATCTATCAGGTTTTGGCCAGTTATCAAATGAAATAAACCCCAAAACATGGTTCATACGTAGAAAAATAACTGATTTAATTCACTTGTGCATTAAATCAGGCGGAAACACAGCAGGACATCAGTCATAGTAAAACACTGGGTCAAGAGCATAAACGCCTATACGTGGCTACATCTGTCTCTTTAACACAGAAGACATTATCAAAGATGTTCTATTGAGAAGACGATCACTACGTTTCTAGTCTTCGGTATTTCCAGACAAGCGGCTACTGAAATCAATCTTACTAACTGCTGTCTGTGCCATTGACTCGGCGCGAGTTGGCAGACTTTATTTTGCTTACTTTAACATCATTTTTCATGGTGGGCCTAAGCCATTTCTTGGTAAGGCTGTAGCCTACCCCAGCGCTGCCACTGGTGGGATGTATGAGGCGGGCCATTCTGCGCATGCGTTAAATGCGTTAAATATTTTAACGCAATTAATTCAAAAAATTAATTACCGCCGTTAACGCGATAATTTTGACAGCATTAATATATATATATATTAATCTGAAATGAGATATTACGTACACTAGTACTTTTGCTTTTTGTAAGTAAAGTATATCTTCTTGCAAATGTTTTTGTCATTTTTACTTGTATGTAAGATTTTACGCTAGTACTTCTTACAGCACAGGTTTTAGCATAATAGCGTTGGCTAATTAGCACAAAAACAAAGCTCATGATTATGGGAATGTCATCTTAATCAACACACTTTTAAGGGTTATTATTATAATTGTTTTGTATTAATGTATAAAGCCATTTTAGGTAAGCTTCCACTCTATGTGCCAGATTTGCCCCAGTTTGTGACTCTTACAACCTCAGACCCAGCGCCTGCATACGGGTCCAGGTTCCTGCCGTGCGGACTGAGGCTGGGGAAAGGAGTCTTTTTTATTATGGTCCTTGGTCTTGGAATGACCTTCAATCACGCCTCCAGCTGAGGGCACTTGACTCAATAGCATGTTTTAAATTGAACGTGTCTGAGGTCCTTACCACCAGCTGCTCGTGCAGGAATAAGTCGTTTCTTACTGTCCTAATGTGCTCCATGCAGTGACTGCTTTTTCTTCTTTTGTTTTCTTAGTTATGTTCTCTGTATTTTATATGTTTGTGTTTTGTGTAACGGTGCTGCCTTCTTGGTCAGGTCAGCTTTGAAAATTAGATTTTATCTCAATGCTTTTATCTGGTTAAATAAAGAAAAAATAATGTTGGATACTTTTGCATATTTTAAATTCAAGCTAATCGCTTGCTGACATATTTCATTCAAAACCCAACGTTTCAACCTCAAAGTGGCTACTTCTGTTTCCCAGCTTGACGTTCTCATATTTCTTGACATATGACGGAGACTTTTGAAAGTGTTTGACGTACTCAGCGTGTTGTTGAATCTCCTTCCCCCAGCGTACAGCTTTCTGATGCTATTCTCCACTAAACCTAAACAAAACTCCACGAAACCTTTCTTTTCAATTTTTGTTTCACTTTAATCTCAGGAAATATTCAAATGTTTTCATGAGAATGTGTGACTTTAATCTAGAAAGTTCTTTTCTCTGAATATTAACTGCCCACAGTAGCCATGTCATTTTATATCCATTTTACATTGTTAAGGTTAGCTTTCACTTTTCATATAGTACTCCCTGTAGTATAAAAACGTGTCTCAACATGTCGACTTTCCAGCTGGAGTTCATCCCACTGGACTTCGAGGCTGTATAATAAGACGGTGGCGATCAATTGAATGCATTTCTTCACCTATAGAGGAACGTGAGGAAAATAAAAGTCAACAGAGAAGCGTTCGGACTTGCTTGGACTTGTTGCGCTTGTTGTTGATGAGTCCTTCTCACCTTGTCGCTCTCTCCTGCTTCCCTCCCTCAGTCTCACTCACTAACACACTGCTTGCTTCCTCTCCCTCCGAAGGTGGACAACTCGTCTCTGACGGGAGAGTCGGAGCCTCAGACTCGCTCCCCAGAGTTCACACATGACAATCCTCTGGAAACCCGCAACATCTGTTTCTACTCCACCAACTGCGTCGAGGGTCAGTAGGTCACATCTGGCTGAGATGATCACATCTAAAAGTGTTGTTTTTTTCAAACCATCTGGACATCAACACTACCTGTCCGCCTGAGCACGAGTGTGTTTCAGTGCTTTCGTTAGACAAGCCCTCCGTGCGATAGCAGTGTGTTGAATATTTAATGCATTGAGATTTTTAACGAGTATTTTTATCTGAGATTCAACTGTTGGGAATTGTAGTCGATGTTTCAGCTCCTATCAATCATCAAATGGTGATGCACTTAGCGTTTTAACGAGATGTTCTTATGTATTCTATTAGAAATATGCAACTTTATTAATTTCTTCATATATATTCCAATGTAGGTGGAATATAAAGTGAACTGTTCATATCCAAAGTACATTATTTGGGGGGAAAGTCTGTCTCTAACCAATTATTGTCTGTATGGACTTTTAAAATAACAATTATAATATTAAACTGTATTTATATTGTTTCAAAACACAGTTACAAAGCGCTTTCACATAAAACAGAACACCGGTGAAAAATACTCAGAGAGAAAATGAATTAAACAGCATCTTAACACAGAGTAAAACAGATAGAAAATATTAAGATAAAATAACGGATAAGCGATTCCAAAAAAAGCGAGTTTTTAAAAATGACAGGTTTCTCCTCCTCAGGTAAGTCGTTCAAAAGCCCATTATACTTTATTTGAAAGATAAATCATTTTTATTCTATATGCCAGCGTAACTAAACATGCATATATCTGTACATTTTCTGCATCAGTAGTACAACTATGCAGAGAGTAATGTTTAGCCTTCTGCTGTCTTTTAGTCTATTACTCAATCGTGCGCCCTCTAGCTAGCTAGGTTGTGTTCAAGGACATAAAAGCACCATATTTCCTCTTCAGGGGTTTCTAGCTCAGCAGATAAATTGGGTTTTATGTATCCAGATATTTGCCCCCGAGATTTAAAATGAAAAGACAGTGTGAGTGGTGCTCACAGCAACAGAAAATCAGAAGCAGCATTTTCTTTCCTGTTGCTCTGAATAATCCAGATATTTCCCTTTGAACCGTTTTGTTTTCTTTCCACTGAGGAAATAGCTGAGGTCTGCACATTACACGTTTGTCTTTTACATGATTGCCTTCCATCACTCAGTCAGTCAGCACGGTGTCTCCGCAGCCATCAATCACTGGCCTACACCTGTCCTTTCCCTCCATCCATCACCACTATTTATCCAGCGCATCACTTTTCCTATCAGCGGGCTGAGGGCTGGACATCTTGTTTTAAAGAGCTCTCTTCAACAAAACAAATTGGCACCATTTGTAAAAGAATAAATGACAACTGCCGTCCGCGAGGAACTTGTGCTTGGTGTAAAACGTGTGCCGCTTCCTGCAGAGATGGCAACAGTACACACATCCTTTGCTCAAGTACAGATACTCGTGTTTAAAAATACTCTGGTGGAAGTAGAAGTACTGACTAAACTTCTTTACCCAAGTAAAAGTACAGAAGTTTGGGCTTCGAGTAAAAAGTACCCATAACGAGCAGCTGTTTTAAAGAGTACCTGACCTCCCTTTATATCAACAGAACAATAATGTCATTGTTAGCTAATGAATGTTTCCATGCTGAACAACGGCAACATGACAACGTTTCCATTGGTCCCTCTTCTTTAGAGAAGACCAGGAAGTGATGGATACACGGATTGTGTTCAAATCAATAGGCACGCAATGACTCTAAAGAATAATGATCACGCACCAAACACACATTCAGACTAAAGGAACGAGCTGTTTGGGAAATGAGAGAAGTAGAAAGTTGAGGTATTTGTGTTCAACATGTAAGAAGTAGAAAGTTGAGGTATTTGTGTTCAACATGTAAGAAGTAGAAAGTTCAGGTATTTGAGTTCAACATGTAAGAAGTAGAAAGTACAGGTATTTGGGTTCAACATGTAAGAAGTAGAAAGTACAGGTATTTGGGTTCAACATGTAAGAAGTAGAAAGTACAGGTATTTGGGTTCAACATATAAGAAGTAGAAAGTACAGGTATTTGTGTTTAAAGTGTAAGAAGTAGAAAGTACAGGTATTTGAGTTCAACATGTAAGAAGTAGAAAGTACAGGTATTTGAGTTCAACATGTAAGAAGTAGAAAGTACAGGTATTTGGGTTCAACATGTAAGAAGTAGAAAGTACAGGTATTTGTGTTTAAAGTGTAAGAAGTAGAAAGTACAGGTATTTGGGTTCAACATGTGAGAAGTAGAAAGTTCAGGTATTTGTGTTCAACATGTGAGAAGTAGAAAGTTCAGGTATTTGTGTTCAACATGTAAGAAGTAGAAAGTACAGGTATTTGGGTTCAACATGTAAGAAGTAGAAAGTTCAGGTATTTGAGTTCAAAATGTAAGAAGTCAAAGTAAAAAGTCGTCAGAAAAATAAGTCGTGGAGTGAAGTACTGATACCAGAAACATGTACTTTAGTACAGTAACAAAGTATTTGTACTCCACCACTTCCTGCCATATAACATGCATGTGTTGAAGTGACAGTGGACCCCTTCTCTCTCTCAGGTGGCGCTCATGGCATCGTGATTGGCACCGGGGACCATACAGTGATGGGTCGCATCGCCACGCTGGCGTCAGAGCTGGAAGTCCGCCGTACGCCCATCAACATCGAGATCGAGCATTTCATCCACCTAATCACGGGCGTGGCTGTCTTCCTGGGCGTGAGCTTCTTCATCCTGTCAATCATCCTGGGCTACACCTGGCTGGAGGGCGTCATCTTCCTCATCGGCATCATCGTGGCCAATGTGCCCGAGGGCCTGCTGGCGACTGTCACTGTGAGTAGTGTGTGTGGGGGTGTGTGTGTGTGTGTGTGTGTGTGTGTGTGTGTGGGTGTGTTGCTCACCAGAGAGATATCTGGAGTGTTCACTCAAAAGAGAGAAATGTTCCAATGTTTTTTTGTTTATACACCAGCACCCACCCTCTTTTTTTTATTACCTCTGCAAGAACACAATGGGTACTAGAGTTTACAATAAACAAGGTCCCTTTGTCGCAAGGACAGGACGCAATAAGCTTCTGGGAATAGTGAACCATGGGGAGAAGTCATACATCGCCCGCAGCACACAAACAAAGGCTAAACATGGTTTGTGTTGCAAACGGTCATTTATCTGTTTTGTTCTAACTAAGTATTATGAGTTGGATACAGTTTTTAAAAGGTAGCTAAACACCATTTTCCTGGCGCCTCAACACCACAAAATTCGCCCCTGATAAAAACACCCACAACTACTCCGAAGCAAAAACACTGAACACATTCATTGAAAATTGACATTGAGTTTTTTCAAAAAGGGCTGAGAAGTAATATTTGTTATTTGCTGAACAAGCAGATGTTTTGGGACACAGTAACAGTCTGATATGCCTATGAATATAGTGGCATCCATCATATAATGAATTGTTTACTTGAATAGCATAGAAGCCAGGGGCGGACTGTCCATCGGGACGTTCGGGACGAATCCCGATGGGCCGGTACTGAAGTGGGCCGGTCGGACGATGTGGGCCGGCCGGTAACCGGCAGGGCTCGACATTAAATGGCCCGCTGCCCCGGAAGCACTATTTAGACACCCCGGGCCAGCATAACGTAGGCCCAATCCCAAACCACTCCCTCGACCCTACCCCTCCGTCTGTAGCCACACTCGCAGCTCAACGAGGCTCCCTCCTGTCAGATGGAGGGAGTAAATACAGCAGCAAGCTTTGGGACGGCCTCCCCTCTCTCCGGCAGAAACAGGAAATGCCGAAACTGTATCTAACAACGGTTTCAAATCAGCATCTCTTAGACAAAAAGTTTAAATGAATAACTCAAATAAAACTCCAAACATCTTTCATTGTGTTTCAAAGCTCTTTTAGTTTTAAACCTGATGTTTATAAGCTTCTTAGTTTTTGCAATGGTCTGTAAATATACACAACTTTATAATAAAATGCACACATTTACCTTTTTCTAGACTAAACACAGGTTTGATCCTAAGTTAAAAACATATGAGGTCATCATGAGGTTGTTAACATTGCAGTTTATCAGTGGATATTTGCTGGAACTACTTGTACACAGCGTGTTTCCTGACGGACACACACAGCGTGACTCCGGTCACCTGTCTCAAGTCAGCACCGCTGCAGACTCGCTGTTTGAGGGCTTGATAGCCCACTCCCCCTCCACACCGCTCCACACTCGTTGCTTTGGAACAGCCCTCAATATGGCGGAGCCTCCGCGTGAACACGCAAACGGAGGGGTAGGGTGTAGGGGTAGGGTGTAGGGGGCGGTTTGGGAATGGGCCGTACTTTCCACTTGCCCGCTCGGGCCACTAAAAATATTGCTTTAAAAAAATTGTCCTGTGGTATTGGTATTTTGACTAGCAATTTAGTTAAATAGTTTCGTTTATCAACGCTACAACATAGCGTTCCGTGAGTCGGTTGTCGTTGTTGTTGGGTGAAAAGCAAACAGCTGTTTGCTGCGGAGCGCAGCGGGAGCAGGCTCCGGTGAGCGGGAGCGCGCTGCTTCACTACAGACTATCGCGCCACCTAACCATTCGCCAAATGTTTTTAATACTAGCGGTAACCGGGCAAAAAACAATCTTCAAATAAAAGAAAGTCACCGGAGGAGTTAAAGGAGAGTGACAGGGAGTATGAGAAGAAGAGGGAGAGAAAGTTTCAGCCAGCTTGATCGATGGAGTTGGCTGCAGTGACGCGTCCTAAAACCCTTTTATAATCTATCGATTAGATTTATGATTCGAAAATTATAAAAGTAGGGTAGACATGTGGAGATTATCCGGCTGAACAAAACGTGCATTTATCAAACGGGTTTGTTTTCCACAGACCTTATTTCCAGCTATTTTCCAAAACCCTTGTGGAGGGAACCAGCAGCTTACTTCCTGGTTTCAGGACGCGTCACTGGCTGCACCTCTCCATATGATGCCAATATAAACAAGGTCTTCTGTCGGCTCTGTACATCAATGCCGACCTATGCTGCAGTGACAAGTAAGTGAAGAGTAGAGTCGACAATATAAAGGTATTGGCGAAATGTCCCAGCAGTTTAGGATAATGAAGGTTCTAATCAAATAAATTGCATAGCCATTACATGTCTAACTCCTAATGACAGGAAGGCAGAAAGTGCATTGTACAAATAATAATAATAGCAGACATTTTTTAACAATGACCACAATATCATTATTTTAATAAACCAAATATGAACAATTGAGGAAAATGAGGAAGAACTGATGATTAAAATGTTGTAGTACAAGTAGTAATGTAGTTAGTGCATACATTACTATTGCAACAAATGTGTTAATTTTCTTCATTATTAGTCGATTTTTTTTTTTTGGACGAATGCTCCGGGCCCGGTAGACATTATTTACCCTTAATGTCTACCGCTAGTAAATTGTCTACCCCCCCGGTCGACAATTTACTTGCGGTACCGCGATGGGCCGGCGGTACCGAAGTGGGCCGGTCGAGAGTCCCGGGCTGATTTGTAGTCCCAGTCCGCCCCTGGTAGAAGCTAACAGTCGTCATTAATTCAAGGCCTTTTTTAGGCTTTGTGTGTGCTCGGTGCGCCCGTTGGCTTCTTCACGAGTTAGTTGCTAACTTCTGTCTGTCTGCGGCTCGGTGCTGGGCAGGTAATCAGGTACGCTGGCTAAACGAGCTCGTTTGATGAAATTGCTGCCTGAGGCTTCTGAAATGTGGTTTGATGGAACTCGAATTTGTGCTGAAAAGCTCGTCAGTACTTCGGGGAGAATGCGGAGTTGTGTGTTGATTCTCCACGGGGTTGACACCTTGAGCGGCTGTGTTCTCATTACATGCAGTAATTTAATCCAGTGTTAACATCAACATATTGATTATTGCAGCGCTGCGTGTGCCAGTTGTGGAGCCCTTATATAACCCGGCTCACTGTCATGGTTTACTGGCACCCCTAAATGGCACAGAGCCATCGTCAATGTTGTTAGTTACACCTGTGCTTTTGCTAACACTGATGTACCCTCAGTGAGTGTTAGCTCCGGCTCTAATGAAGCTACAACACAACAAAGCAGGCGATTCGTTACTCAACGGTTACTGGAGTTGCTCACATGTTGAAATAAATCTAACTTTTTCTGCAACAATAAAGAGCTGAGGTGGATGCCAGCTGGCGTTTGAAATGCCATCAGTCGACATTTTAGTTTAGTCAATTTATTGAACATGTCAGAAACAAACAAAAAATATAACAATAATATATATATATATATATTCTCCTTTTTTCTTTTTTTCACTCAGATTAATAATTATAACAAATTACCACAAAAATAAATAAAAATAATAACAATAATAATTTTCAGATAGTCTCTGTTCATGTTCAACATTTCACTGGCCGCAGAAAATAAATCAACTTCCAGTGGCTGGTTTTCTTTCGTTGCTTTCGCTTCAGACACACCGCGTGAATCGTGGGTCGAAATGTTTGTGCTGCATGTGTTGCTCTGTAAACAACGCCGAGAGCTTGAATCGTTGTGCGACGATGTGTCTCTCGCAACATATGGGATCTGTCTATTCATTGGGTTTGTATGTCCCTGCTGTTTACCAGCCAACCACATCCATGCAAACAGACACACATGCAGACACACCAACATGCTCTTTCGTTGTAAAGCACCTGGACCACGCATGGTTTCACAAGCACCGGTGCGTACACATGCTTTCTCTTCCCTCGTCGAGTAACAATCATCCATCCTCTCTCCCACCCTCCCCCCTGTGTCTTCCCAGGTGTGTCTGACTCTCACTGCCAAGCGAATGGCTAAGAAGAACTGCCTGGTGAAGAACCTGGAGGCCGTAGAGACTCTGGGCTCCACCTCCACCATCTGCTCCGACAAGACGGGCACGCTGACCCAGAACCGCATGACCGTGGCCCACATGTGGTTCGACAACCAGATCCACGAGGCGGACACCACTGAGGACCAGACGGGTGAGACAGGGAGAGGGGGAGGGATGAAAGGAGAGGGAGGGGCAGGCACGTGCAGAGGATGTGAGAGGAGCACCGTGGGGGAAATATCTCATAGAAATAAAGACTCAAGTTAAAGGCCTCATATTATACTGTTTCTCATCAATATATCACAGCTCTCAGATATATACAGATCATGTCTCATTGCAGCATTACCCATAATCCCCTCTGTTTCAGCCCTGTTTCCAAAGTGCTGATTCTCTGTCTGTTACTTCAGATGAAAATAAGAAGCCCCTCCCCACGCCCCTCAGAGAGACATTTAAAAGAACAAGAACTCAATGGTGCTCAAGGAGGAGATTCAGGTGATAAGGGGGGGGGGGGGGGGTTACCTTGGTTGCTAATGGTTACACAAGCCAAAAAAATCGTTATGACATCATAAAGTGTCCAAAATCGGATCAGCTCGTTTTCAGACAGGTTTTTATAGAAATGGATCAAAAAAAGAGAGAATCTTTGTTCCTGGAACTTTCAGGATCTCTTTTCACGGAGACACACATGAAAAGACGTGAAAACGTGGATTTTGCATAATAGGTGACCTTTAAGAGATCGCCTTTGAATATTGAATAAGCTCTTCTTCGCAGAAAAGGATCCCAACATTACAGTCACATGTTCACGGCAAGAGTCTGCAAAGTCTGAATGAGGTGTTGTCTCTCTAAGTTGGAGCCGTTGAAACACCTGCGTCCTTGAGACTGCGACAACCTGGTGCTCTACCAAGTCTCTATGTGGTTAAACAGAGCCACACGTTAGTTATTTAAATGAAAACACATCATGTGAAACACACTCGAACAAGCAACACACAACTAAATGAAATGTATATTCAAAGTCCAACGCAGCACGACTGAATCAAAGGGGATGTTCTAAGGGATATTAAAACGTGTGTATTGTAATCAAACCCATGTTGTTGGTTCAAACACTGACAGTTAATGAATGAAACATGCAAAGATATAAAGTATATTTCGTAATTCCTTCTCACATTTGACCTGGACCTAGCTCTGACAAGGATGCACTTCCTTTCTCGCCTCAATGCTTGTGTTGCCAAGTTCTCCATAAAGACTTCAGGCACAACGCTTCAGTAGTGACGAGAAGACGCTGATCTAAAATACAACTACTATGTGCCAAATATTTAGTTGATTAAAATTAACATATCATGAATAATACGAGACACAAGCCATTGTTATTTATTTGTGTTTGATGTAAGACAAAGCACCCTTTGAGATCCATGTGGGCCAAGGGAGAAGGGAGGGAGAGAGATAGCTGGAGGGGAAGTCGGAGAGTGTGTGGGAATACAGAGCGGGAAGGAACGGCCACCTGCTGAAATGCATCTGCCCGATGTCCACGCCGCCAACAGACACTTCCGTCTGCTCGGGCGCTTGGATTAATTGAGCAGCGGTATGCAGTGGGCGGCACAACCATCAGCTCCAGTCCAAACATGTCTTCTGCCAGAGTTGCCGTGGAACCAATCCGAATCCTGTCTCCGCGGCAACCCGTGCCACATTTCAAAGGACGTTTTAACAATAAGCAAAAGGTCTGGAAGAAACCGAAACAGGTGTGTGCATACCAATGAGCAGCGAGTAGGCGAATGTGGAATCATACAATATAGCTTCTGTTGAAGTGCTGATGAAGGATGCTCCGCTGAAACAAGTGCCCGAAAGAACATTTTCCACGAGCAGGGATTATTTGTTGCAGGTTTTGGATTCTTTCGCACCTGGCTTTGTCAAATTCAACAACTCCCGCCGCGCGTGCTGATGTTGCCCGATCCCATCCGTTCACACACTGAGAGTGGCAGTGACCACTCCAGAGAGTCAGGGCGAGAATACAACGGGAGCGCGGCGGAGCGAAGGTCAGGTTCTGATTGGCCGGGAGGAGAAATGAAATGTTCAAAGTCCAAACAGCTTTTTATTTCTCGACACATTCCGGTTAAAAATGTATGCCGTTTTTCAGACTGGGGATTCGAAAGATCGCTTTTGTCGAGGAATAAGTGGTTGCTCGACTTTCTGTTATTTAGCTTCGATACCCAGTGCTGTGTGAAACGGAGAGTTGAGTCGGTCGCGTACATACTGCATGAGTGCTGCTGAACACAGTCTCACACGGCTTCTTCTGTTCTCCCAGGTCTAGGGTTTGACAAGAGCTCTGCTACTTGGGTTGCTCTGTCTCGCGTGTCCGGGCTATGCAACAGAGCGGACTTCAAAGCCGGACAGGAGAACTTCCCCATCCTCATGGTATGGACCTCCGCCCTACACACACTCTACCACAGCAGCTTTGCATCAATGATTCAGCCTCATGAATGATCTGCCCTCTTAAGCAGCGGATTATAACAGGTTTCATTTGATCTAAGGACATTTTAAGTAGATCCATTTTGGGATTGGGGATCATGCATGCACATTATTCATGAGGCAGGATTTCCCATACACGGTAAGGGGACGTTAACAACATCAGGAGAGTGTTGGGAAGCTGTCACTCAAACATAATCAGAGGTGGTATTTGAAGGTCTTAAATGACCCACAACATTTTCATTTTCTTGGGGCATGGTACACAAAGTACTTTTTGCTGCGTTTAACATCAGCAAAAACGTATAAAGCAGATTTTAAATTGTATAAACTGAGCAAATGGGTTTGTAATCAACATCATAATCTGAGACGTAACGTATTTGATATGTTTTTAGTAGAAGTACACGAGTTCTGAAATATTTTTGTACACACATTTATGCAAAACCCTCAGAGTACTGACTCACAAGAACAAGCAAATCATACGGTAGGTCTGCAATGCCTTATATTTTATATATGATACGCATAGCATACAATATGGCCCTCTTAAATATTGTGTCGCAAAGGTACAGTTAAGGAACACATGGATTAAGTCAAGTTTAAGTACTTGAACTTTGAGTAAATGTACTTTGCCATGGGGCCGGACAATTTTCACACACAAGGCACGCGCAGCGGAAAAAAACAACCCATCAAAAAAGATTTGTCAACACCACTTGACACACACACACACACACACACACACACACACACACACACACACACACACACACACACACAATAATCCGCTGCACCCCTGGAAATAACTCCCCCACACTGACACACACACCGCTGGGTGGGCAAGTCAATAATATCCCAGAGTTCTTCCGGCCGCTGCCCTCCAACCTGTGCTTCATTGACCTGAAGACATTCCCAGTGTGGCTCTCACACACTCGGCAGGCCTCCTCCCTGCATTAAGTCACAGCACAGCACTCGAACACAGCAGTCAAGCCCCGGGCCACGCTGCCGGTACAGGAACAAGTCAGTCCATACCGGCACCGGGGAAAACACAAGTGGAATTTCCATGATCTATTTATTCATTCATGGAAAGGCACAAACAAGGACACATCTAGCTGAGCGCGTGTCCTTGTTTAGCGGCTGTTCATGAATGAGTAAACAGGAATAAAGAGAAGCGTCTTGTCTCGGTTCGGCCCCGGTTGGTGTATTGGCTGTAAGGTCATTCGGCTCGGCATGGATTTTAATAAGAGCGGGGACATTCCAGTGATCCTCGTGGAATTCTTATTCTTCACATTATCACAAGATAATTGTTCCTTAAATGATTCAAGCACCAGCCGAGAATTTGCGTCACACTTAATGAAGTCTCTAAACAGCGGAGAAAATACTTCTGAGCCTAGTTTTTGTCTGAATTTGCAGATGTTGAAAAGTCACCTCTGCTGCTAAAAGAAAATCCGATAGTCAGTATTTTCTTCGACGCAGAAAAACGTGTTTTTAATACCTTGGAGCCAAAATATTTCCATCCTTAGCAGCTGTGGATATTTACCAATGCTGTGTAAGGTGTTGCACACATATTTATTCCAACATTGTTCACAATTTGTTTTAATATATTTATATATATTCAGGGCCTGTTACATCCTCATGCTTTTTAAAATGTCCCTAAGAAAGATAGCAAACGTCTCCAGCTATGTCCCTCCTGAAAACATTGAGCTGCTTTAATCAAATTGTTCTTCATCCCATAAGCTCAAAAGAAGAAAACCAGGATTTGCACTTTCATTACTTCTACATTTAGCTGTTACATAACTTTAACAACAACGTGGCCCAGCGATGGTGCTGCAGGCGATGCTCAGCTTCCTGCGTCTTTAATAAGAACTATGATGGAAGAGGAAGAAGTCATCTCAGGTGCCGATTTAATCAGTTCGAGTTCCCTTCCAAAGCAGCGAGACAAACACTGGCAGGCAGACGGACAACACGCATTTCTTCATATGAATATGTGACAGTGCTAATGTGCGGCTGTGTGTGTTTCCCCAGAGGGAGACGGCGGGGGACGCTTCAGAGTCCGCTCTGTTAAAATGCATCGAGCTGTGCTGTGGGAGTGTTCGTGAGATGAGAGCCAGAAACACCAAAGTGGCGGAGATCCCGTTCAACTCCACCAACAAATACCAGGTGGGACTGATGTTCACTAACTCACCGTCACTAACACTTTAGCAAATACAAATATTTACTTTCATTATTTTCTAGGGATGACAGAATATTATTTAAACTTTCAGATTTGCTCAAAAATACTTAATTTATTTCTTATAATTTTTTTTTTTTTATTTTTTTTTAATTTTTTTTTTATACAATTAATTTAGTAATTCAAGATTTAATAAAATAAGAAATATGTTCAAATTATTTCTCAAAATTAATTTTGGTTACAAATCTTATTTTATTAAACATAAACATGTATCTGTACATTTGTCTTTATTCATAAATACATTAAATGTATTTCTTAAAATGAATTGTATTTATTTTTTAAAAATCTTAATGTTTTATTAAACTTATTTTTGTATTTCTACATTTGTATCTTTTCATGAATTATTATCTCTACATTATTTAATAATTTCTTTACAAATCTTATTTTTTTATTAAATTACATTTTTCATTTTTTAAATATACTGTATATATAATAGTGTCAGTGCTCTTTCATCTCACAGTATACGATTGGATTTCTGAGGGAACCATGCATATTCATTTTTTAACCTTTGTATTCCATGTTCAGAGAGGCAGCCTGAAGATGCATGCTCCTGTAAAGCGACAGCCTGCTTCACATTCATACTGTTGTACACATTTAGGCTTGGAAGCTGCCCAACAGGCCGCGAGCACAACCCACAGAGGAGCTGCTGTAATGTTTCCGTGTGTATGACGGAGAGAATACACGGGATTAGAAACTGGTTGTTTTTGGAGACTCAGAGGATGTTTCGTTGCTACAGAAAATCCCTCTGGTCTGGTCACAGCCTAAAGACTTTTGGGTTAGGGGAGAGGACCTAGTGGGTGATGCACTAAATCACTTTAAATGCTTTAAAATACTAATGTCACACTTCAAGAATAAGAATCTGTATCTGATTCCCAATAGTTGTTCATTTCAGAACTAGCAACTGTCCTCTGCTTCATTTCTCATGGCGTGAGACAAAAAGACCACGTTTTTCCCGTTGGTTTCATCTCCCCTTAAAAAAGTAATTCTTAATGAAAAGTTATAATATTTTTAAAGCTCTGAGTGAGAAGGAAATATCCTACAAATACAATTACAGTAGTAGGATAACATATTTAATAAACAGCAAAAATAAATCAATCAATAAAGAATAGTATAACACATAATATTTAAGATAATGAATAAATAAGTGTCAGCATTATATCAGTACTGTTCATTGTAACGACAAAAATACAATTAACTGTTTTTTTCCAGTTGGTTTTATAGTTTTTGGCTATTTAACTGTACACAAAGAATAGGCACTCCTGAATGGTCTGCTCTGATTGGTTAGCTGGCCGGCTCTGTTGTGATTGGTCAACCCTCTGGAGAGAACACTTAACGTGCACAAAAATATATACTGTTTAACACACTTCAGGAAAGGAAACCCCCGAGAAGCAAATAGGGCCCCTTTAAGTTCAGCCGCATGCGTTAGTACATCCTGTACGAGTCCAGCACATTATCAGAAATCACAACTTAATACTGAACCATGAAAAAGTCATCACACAGAGCTTTAACAACTTGCTCAAGGGCAATGCAGCAATTAAGACTCTCTCGGATTCTGTCAGGTGGCTTGCACAGGAATATGAATAACCCCACAGAGATGTTGAAGCAAACAAAGGACTTCCTGCATGCTTTCTGTGCACCTGTTCCCCGACTTAAAACAGGAACATTTGTGTCGAGAGGAAAAAAAAGCAATTTTGCTCTGGTTTTCTGAGATTAGACATGCTGTGGCTGAAATACAAATTACCTGGGGGTGTGTGTGTGGGGGGGGGAGGGGCGATGCAAGGTGTAGTACCACAGGAATATATTTGAGTGTGAATGAATGCTCCTTGAACATGGGGAATACATAGGACTCACAATGTGCACTCAGTCAAGTCAGCGCCGATAAGACTTTTTTTCTCAAACCACTCGAAAAAAGAAATGACTGGAGAAATGATTGCTGGTAGTACGACCGTGAAATTAATTGTTTAGCGTTACAAAGAAGCATGTCCGTCCTTAGCCTTTTTCTTTTTAAAACGGAAAACACGAGCAAAAACAACCAGCGATAAACTGGATGGTGCAAATAGTTTTAAGATAAATACTGCAGTGTTATGTCCTCACCGGTCTGCCTATATTCTCCCCTTTCCCCCAGCTCTCTGTCCATGAAGCAGAAGACAATCCCTCTGGTCATATTCTGGTCATGAAGGGAGCGCCAGAGAGGATCTTGGACAGGTTGGTCAATCAATAGGGGATCGATTATACGTCTCCCAAGTGAGGCATCAACAAATGTGTGCTCCTTTTTCATTCAATGTAATGTTATCCTCCTCTCACAGGGATGTAGGGAAAAGGCTGGCGATATTTCACGTTTTTTGTATTATTTTTAACAACCCTATCAAAAGACTAAATTTGGGTTTGAGCCTAAAAACAAAATACATAATAAACAGTCGACAAGTTCCACCATCACCATGAAATGTGTAGTTTTGAGTCCATTCTACATGTATTATCTGCTGTGAAATGACTCACTGAAGCACCATGTGTGTATTAATCCGCTGGTGAAAATAGTCTCCATCAAATTCAATATTTACTCTTGACAGCTGCTTCACAAACAATTATAGAAAGCTACATATTTGTGACCTTTTACAGTCGGAATAGTCTTAAGATCTGAAAGCCATGTTATGGATAAAGGAATCAGAAAGTGTTTGAAAAAAAAGAATTGATGAATAAGAATCAGAAGTCCTTATACAGCACGTCACACAGTGGGGAGATTGACATTGTCACAGCAAAGGGAACAGTGCGGACAAAAGGCAAAAACGAGATTAGTAGAGTAAAATATTCAGAACTACGGAAGAGGATTCAAGAAACAAAATCTGACTTTTTCCTGAAAATCGCTGAAAAAAATGTTCAGAATTGTGGGGGAAACTTCTGTGTAGCAATGCAGGAGGAGTCACCGACTCAAAGGAGTAGTGGCGGTTCTAGACCAATTTGGGGGGGCCAGTTATTTTTTGAGGGGGGCACAATAAATGCAGGACGAAAAAGAGAACTAGACAGTATGAAGTAATTGTGCATAAGAAAACAATGCAATACAGTTATTGGTATTTGTTTCAGTACACTTATTTATTTCAGATAGATCTTATAGTTATTACTGTTCGCTTCAGCTTAAGTTATATTGCAATGTTTGCACTAACACCATATTTATATACAAATAAAGGCAATGAACAGTTACATCTCTACTTTACATAAGGGTGTCTGCACAATCTCACATTACAGCAACAAAATCCTGCGGTTTTTGGCAAACCGAGTACCAGAAAATATACATTTTTTCATTGTTAGGAGGGCCACAGGGGGTTAGAACCGCCCCTGCAAAGGAGACACGGGGAGAGCTGGAGCTCTGATGGCAAACACTGATGAGTTTATTTGGAGCTTCGGCCGGAGGATTCACAAGTACAAGAGCCAGAGGTTCTGACTTCACGGGAGAGTTGCCACGTCAATTCTGAAGAACTCTAACCCAGACCCGTGTGTTTAGCTAGTTCAGAGAGCATCATCAACATGCTGCATAACAAGATAGAATCATAACACCTCTATCAGCGGAGACAGAACACTGAGAGCCAGCAGCCAAGGTTGCAGGTGCGTGTGCTCAGTCAGGACAGCATGAACTGATACACTGGGGCAAAGTCATGGGCCTTGGAAGATATTTCCCCAACACCAATTATGTTTTTAATCTCAGAAAAATACTTATTTTAATCTTCCAATTCACTTTTCATCAAATATTTATTTTTAAATCACGCGTGGTTCTCTTCCCTACAGTAGAGCATATCAAATAACGAGGTAGCAACAAGTGGCGGCAGAAATAGTGCGTACAAATAAAAAAGTGTATATTGCACGCAGTTATTTCTTCAAGAGTCATTTTGTATGAAAAAGAAAACATTTCAAATAACACCATATCATGTTTTTTGTATTGCACTCTTTAGGTATTGTGGGTTTAATTAGAGGTGCTGAAAATATTTTCAAAAAGATATCACACGATCACACTTCAGTTGGGTCGTGATGTCACACTACGGAAAACTGCCAAACAACTCCTCATTGACTGAACTCTTTAGGTTTAGTTGTTTTACAGCAGTTATTTTATACATGTCTACACACAGAGAGTCCATTAATGGCAGGAGAAGCAGTACAAGTGTTATTTCTAAATGTGTTACAGGTGCAGCAGCATCATGATCCACGGCGAGGAGCAGCCACTGGATGAAGACTTGACGGATGCTTTCCAGAGTGCCTACATGGAGCTGGGAGGACTGGGAGAGAGAGTGCTGGGTATGTTTCCTGACACACGCTATTATCGCCCTGAGAATAGATTGGGACGAGAAGCACTTAGACTACACTTTGTTTTCTCCAGTGGCGAACCGTGGCTATCACAACTGGACCTTCTGTAGACACACACACACACCCCCCGCCCCTCCCCCCCTCCGCGACATTATAATGTCCGTCTTTTCACTGAATTGTCGTCTTGAAAAGGGTACTCACAACAATTCCGCAACAACTTCATCTTCACCTGTTGCACTTGTCATTTCAAACAACGTTAAAAACAATAAAACGGCATGAATTGCTTTGTCGCATTCATCGAGATCAGAGGTGCCCAGTACGTCGACCGGGGGCAATGCTGGTAGATCGCGAGTCATTCATAAAAAAAAAAATCCAGCTCCGTTAAAATAGACAAAACAGGTTTCGATCCCTCCTCCCTGCCACTTAATTCAGGAGTTTACTTGATTGACAGAAAAAGCGACCTATCGCTTTCCAAACCGGTAAACCCAGAATGCAAAGCGATTCTTTCACACACACATACTGGTATTGGGCCGAGGGCGACACCGTACTTCCGGTATGCGCCATTTCACGCGAGTTGCAAGCAGAATATCATAGTCTATTGCCTTAATCAATATCTAGTCAACTCTAAAATACCACATATATGCATTGGCATGATAATATTATTGTGACAAGTGGGGTATTCACCTGGTGTTTCCAGAAGATAGACGTAGATGCTGCCAAAATCGACGAAGGCCACTTTCGAGGGTCGTTTTTCCATACATCTGCAGGCAGTCTGTAAGGGCAATCCGACAACCCACACAGCTCTAGTTACCCTGGTAACGACCTAGAGCACACCCCTCAAGTCCAGAGATGTAATCCGAAGACATGCAGCGATTTCTTCGGTCGTTAATTCAGAAAAAAAATCTAGTGCGCTCTGCCTGGCTACGTTAGCTAGCTGTTTATATTAGCACCTCCAGGATATTAGCACCTCCAGGAAACTGGCGTATTTATATATATATATATATGGTGCGCGTTGCATTGTGGGTAGCTCGTGACGTCACTGTGTGTGAAAAAACCCCTCAAATTAAGTTAAACAGACAAACAATAAAATGTGTTGTGCAAGAAGCTAAAGACATTCCACTTCCACCCAGAATGGGAGGAAGAATATTTGTTTGTGATGTCACATTCAAAGGTTATTTGCCTTATTGGTAAAGCAAGCGTCGCTCTGCCAAAGAAAGGTGACGTGGAGAGGCATTATCGGAGTGTTCACAAGGCATAGCAGCGACTTCCCTCCGAGTAGCGAGTTGAGAAAGAGAAAGGTCATGTATTATTGCAGTCTTAGTGTCGCCAACTCGTTTCTAACATGCAAAAAGACAAACAAAAGCCTCTATGGTCGGTGTATTTTTGATCTTTCCAATCCAGACGAGATCTCTCTCTCCCCCGTCTGTGTGCGAGGGGGCGGGGCAGTTTACACACACGCAGCTGCTCCATGCAGCAACACACGGCGGGGATGGCGGAGAGAAGCGCTCCAAGGTGTGGTTACATGTTACCCGTCTTGAGGTGGACAATGCTCGTTGCCAAGAGAGTTTAGCATGTGAGGGCGGTAACACGAGCAGTTTGTCTAAACATTTATCAAAGTGCTCCACGTCCAGACGGAGGAATGCACCGGGTTCCACTGTCTCTCCAGCAGCTCTGTAGCCCCGTCCACGAGGAACGTTTCCACGTCAGGTGTTCTGTATGCTAGCAGCAACACGGAGTTAACTACATTATACAAACATGGGTTAATGATTAGAGGAAACTGAGGTATTTATTTTGTTAAAGTTTCAGCTATTCTGTTTACAGTTCTGTCATCACATTATTTTATACGATTTGTTAAAACATTGCTGTTTCTTTTAATGTGGAATATTATTTATTTAATTTAAATAAAAAGCAATGTTAGTTTTGTTCACAATTTGTTTAGTTAGTTTAATAATATATGTATTTTTGAATCAAGTTTCCATCTTTATTGTCTTCATTGTTAGTTTCCACATGCCTCCAACAACCTCAAGCTACATCTAAAAGTTGATGGCTAAATAAGAGCGTTGGAGAAATTGTGCAAGGCATACAGTAATAGTCCGAATAGTCGATTAATCGTTTCATTAATCGATAGATTAATCGGTTATCAAATTAGTCGTTTGTTGCAGCCCTACTGTCCCATGTATAAATAAAACGTGTTATTCAGCAACCCTTGCAATTTGGGATTTTAGCTGGTCATTTCAAAAGTAGCTCACCAGCCAAAAAAGTGTGGGCACCCCTGATCTAGATCCTCTGTCTGGAGCCAGTGAACTAGCGGGCCTTCTAGAACACCCTGGAACCGAGGGGAACTCTGAAAGAACACGCCCATTGGCTACAAATCAATATGATTGGTTGATCAAACTGTCAGTCCAAACGTACGCTCTCATTCAGTGCAACGGCCAGGGCATTCGATCAAGGATGTAGAATACCTGGTTGAAGGACATTCTACCCAGAGACCCAGAACAAGATCTGATTGGTTGCTTTCTTTTCTAACACAAAACCACTGAAATGCGCAGAGCATGGTCGGAGAAGGACAAACAAATCAACGTAATATTACAGATCAACAACACAGATACCATTCTCATTTATTCATTTTATTTATATAATTAAATCTATTTTTTGTTTGTTTTATCCGAGTGTTCCAGGGTATTCTCTGAATACCTCGAAGGCCCTGAAACAGACCCACCACTGGTTTTCTCCTTGGAAACAGGGAGTTAAGCTTCATGTTCTGCAAGAGTGCTTTTATTGCAACGGTACAAAGAAGATTTGCAGGCTTGAGCAGAATCGCAATAGACTGTAATTCAATTCAGGTCAAACTCCGCAGAAAACTCAAATAAATAATAATATTTACATAAAAAGTGGCCAAAGCTCAAACAGAAGTAATTGGGAGAAACACATTGACAGTTTTGGTCCTGAATGAAAATGAGAAACATAATGAATAACTCCAGGCTTACCCTTATGTTTTTGTTATTGCAAATTAATGGCGTTGTTGGTACGGCGGCAGCCAGATTCAAACTCATTACCACAGCCCAACATATTTCCATCGGGAGAAACGGACTGCTGTTTCAAAGACGATGCAAATATGAAAAAACAAATGTGCCAAAACACATTCAAATTAAGTCTTCGCCAACTTCACCGCGAAACATGCGCGGCATTTACTTTAAGCACCGCATCAATAAACGCTGCAATTCAAAACTCTGCTCGAAGTTTCAAACGCGACGGGAGTGATGCACACAGCTGGGATCGGAGCACTTGTGGAAGTTCAGGGACTCTTTCAGAAAGCTCCGAACATTTCTTCTAATAGAAGTGTTTCTAGCACGTTTACACTGTTGGCAACCGTAAATCGGAGGTGCTGAATTTAATTCTGTGCCCACATTTGGCACTGTTCTACTATTTTGGTCATACTGTCACACGATGTAGCCCAAACACACTTTACTTTACTTGGTGTTGTTTTGGCACTGCAGTCTTAGTCAGAATTTAAATACACAGACATGGGATTTAACTTTGGTTCACAACAATGTTTTTCGATATGTTTTAGTATGTAATATTGTATGCACACAATCTCTAATATTTCTACATCATTGTAAAAGGCCATTTTGATTAAAAAAAAAAGAATTACCCAACTTACAATATCTCTCAAGTGTTTGGCATCCACTCTGTAAATGTCATCCTTTTGACAACCAAGGAAGCAACGTTACCTGACACCTCTTAGGAAGTGCCATGGGTGATACTTATGTGGTTTTTTTAAAAGCAGGTGTCACTTTATCAAACCGTGAAATGTGGAATAACGCCATTTCTGGAGTGAAACTCACAAAAGCAAGTGAATTATTAACCCTGGGTTATGCCTTGGGCGAGGACGGCGACGGCTCGGCTGTTTCTTGACAAAGAAAGGTTTCTCCACTTTTCCACTGAGCATTTGGTTGTGCTGGGGATTCAAGGGATGCATATTTCAACGGGCTGCGGTTCATGAATTAATAAAAGTAACTGATTCCATTTGTATTTCAGACGTGCAACCTCCAAGTCTACATCTAAAATTAAAAAATGATTTGTATGCATACTTTAAGGTACAGGATCGCTGCGGCGGCGGGGGCGATGTATTTTCTGAAGGTTTCTTTGTTTTTGACTTTAATAGCAACAGCAGAATAAATTACCGCATCCTCGTTAGATGTGTTGTTTTAAAGTGCAAGATGAATTGTCAGTTGATGTCAGAGCAACAAAACAAACAGGCTTTTAGTTGTTTCCATTATCCGCAGTATGCTGTCAGTCAGTTATGAACGATCACCTCACTGATCCCTCTCCTCTCGCAGGCTTCTGCCACTTGAATCTGTCTTCCTCCCAGTTCCCCCGAGGGTTCACCTTCGACAGCGAAGAAACCAACTTCCCCACGGAGAAGCTCTGCTTCCTGGGTCTCATCGCCATGATTGATCCGCCGCGTGCCGCTGTGCCCGACGCAGTGGGTAAATGCCGCTCCGCCGGTATCAAGGTAATTGGCTCCACAGACTCAACCTCCATTGTTCCTGAAAAGCCTTTTCGTGGGGCTCCGTTTGTCGGTGTTTTTAGAGCAAGGATTTGCACGTCATGTCTTTTCAAGTCAAAGAAATGCAGTTCCAATGGCAGCCGATCACTCCGAGGCGTCCTGACTGATTATAATCGTTGAGGAAATGGTGATGCTCAGACAACGCTGCTGATAACATCAATGAAAGCCAGCCGAAGAATCAGGTGCAAAGTGCTGGTTCTTATCTCTGCCGTGATTGTGTTGTGGAAGATATGAATGAAGTTACAACATCGGTAGAACAGAAAACATTTCATTTTTATTAGAAAAAGAAAAAGCGACCGGCCTGAAGGATGAGCTCACCATCAATGATAGAAAAAGGTTAATTTTAGGAAAATGCAGATTCAGTACATCTATTGTGCGTGATATGCTAATCGACTGACAATAAGCACACAGCAGATGTTTTGTCAAAAAGGTAATAAGCCGGCAAGGTCACAACTTCAGCACAGATAAAAAGGATAATGAGTGCAGTGAATAATTTTGGTGCTACTACGAATACGGGAAAGGGATTTTACACATTATTTCACATGGATAATGAGGTTTTGAAAGACACGCTGGAAGAAACGCACTGGAAGCCACACGGGAGTCGAGATGTAACTTAACAACTGATTTCACTGATAACATGTGAGAGTTTTAGATCAGAACTGAGGCATTACAGTATCCTCTCTAATGTAATGTTCCAGGTTTGACTGCATTCAAAACATCTGTATTTTAATATATAAGTAGTTTTAATATTAAGCAGGCAATACATACAGATATTTAAACTCTTATTTATACAAAGTAAATTGTATCGTACGCAGGTGATTCAATGTTACTACATGTGATATACAGTAGTGTGTACATGCTTCATATCACTTCCAAATAATGTCAGACAGCGCTATGGGTGTACCGTGTGATGGAGCTGAAACACATATACACACATCTGAACAGTGTATTTGCTCGTGGCTGCGCCCAGGGGGAAACTACAGCACATGTTCGCGTTGCTTTGATAACTTTTTATTGGATGTCGTGCTGACGTTTCCGTGAGATGCCAGTCTTCAGTCCGCGGCGTCTGTCTAAAGGCTTTAGTTCAATATATAGCGCTCTATCGTTATTGCACCTTCATTCAGGCTGCCTGTGTGCTGCGGTAGATCGTGAAGGGGTGGAGATGTTAAGAATGTACTCAATAGGGTCTTTATTTTTCTTCACCCTTCATGTAGGAGATATTCAGAATGATTTATTCCCTGCGGTTTGAATGCATGCAGACGGTTATGCCGTAAACATCAAATAGCAACTGTATTGGAACCACTGATATGTTTCATGAAAGACTTGATACGGTATGTTCTAGTGTCGTATGTAGGGAACGGGATTAGGGCCACACGTGAACATGTTTCCACATCCGACTGGAAGTGAATGTTCTGTTTAGTTCTGAATTTAAAGTCAGAATTCTTAAAAAAAGAAGATTTTTTTTACTCATAATTCTGACTTTAATCTCAAATCCTGATTTTTCTATTTTTAGAATTAGACTAGATGAGAGTGACATCTTGACATTGCACATGAATTCAAAGTCAAATCGGAAATCAGTTTACACATATCAATCGTGAATTCAGCTTCTCTCATAAATCTGAATTCAATCCCAGAATTCTGAGAGAAAATCTGATGTGATTTAAAAACAAAACGCTTATGTTCACATCCAATAAAACATTCACTAGTTTTTGGCGGATACAAAAAAAACCGTAGTCCTCTTCCGTGCGTGTGTAACAGAGTGAGAAGAGAGGTCTTTAGTCCATCCCGCTTCTCTCATCTCTGTTGAATGGTTACTAAAGCGTTCACTGCACGTGTCAGAAAAGCTTCTCCAAGACAAGAAGCAGCTTAATTAACACGGGCGCTATACGTCTGGGAATGTCCAGTCGTGACTACAGTCAGACTTTGCTGTTTTGGTCCCTCACTTGTGTTTTCTCCCCATCGCACTTTGGGAA